>NC_134644.1:69348596-69508596 GCF_030463565.1 Pelecanus crispus
AACAGTTACGGAGATTCTCCAAGTATCACTCCTATGAGCAGGTCACCCCAGAGGCCTTCTCCTGCCTCCAGCGAATGCACTTCTCTATCCCCGAGTCTCAACGCTTCTGAGTCGGGTGTTCCAGCGTCTGCCGAATCCCCACAGCCCATTCAGAGTGGCACATCTCTGACCAAGGCAGAACCTGTCACTCTGCCTCCTGCGAGCACACGGCTCGGGGACCTTTCTGCAAGTGGGCAAGTTTCCACAGCTTCCACATCTTCAATTCCTACTGCTGTTACGGACAGCAGCGTTGCAACTAGCCTCCCAAACCCTGTGCTTCCAGCAGTGTCTGACCAGTTTAAGGCAAAGTTTCCATTCGGTGGTCTGCTAGACTCTATGCAAACGTCAGAAACCTCAAAACTACAACAGCTAGTGGAGAACATTGATAAGAAGATGACAGATCCAAATCAGTGCGTCATTTGTCACCGTGTGCTTAGTTGTCAGAGCGCTCTCAAGATGCATTACAGAACGCATACAGGAGAAAGACCATTTAAATGCAAAATTTGTGGACGTGCCTTTACTACGAAAGGCAATCTAAAAACACATTTTGGAGTTCATCGAGCGAAGCCACCACTTAGAGTACAGCACTCGTGTCCCATTTGTCAGAAGAAATTTACAAATGCGGTTGTTCTTCAGCAGCACATTCGTATGCATATGGGCGGGCAAATTCCAAACACGCCGCTACCAGAGGGCTTCCAGGACGCCATGGACTCAGAGCTTTCCTACGATGAGAAGAACGTTGACACGCTGAGCAACTTTGATGATGACATTGATGAAAATTCTATGGAAGAGGACTCGGAGCTAAAGGACACGGCAAGTGACTCATCCAAACCCCTTATCTCTTACTCTGGGTCATGTCCTTCTTCGCCACCTTCTGTGATCTCCAGTATTGCTGCTTTGGAGAATCAAATGAAAATGATTGATTCTGTCATGAACTGTCAGCAGCTGACCAGTTTAAAATCCATAGAAAATGGATCAGGGGAAAGTGACCATTTGAGCAATGACTCCTCATCAGCTGTTGGTGATCTCGAGAGCCAGAGTGCAGGCAGCCCTGCAATGTCAGAATCTTCTTCCTCCATGCAAGCTTTGTCTCCTGTAAATAGCAATAGTGAAAGTTTCAGATCAAAGTCCCCAGGTCTCAGTAACCAGGAAGAGCCACAAGAAATACAATTAAAGACAGAAAAGCCAGACAGTCCGCCACCCGCAACTGAAAATGGAGGTGCATTAGATCTGACATCCACCAACCCAGGAAGACCGGTCATCAAAGAGGAGGCTCCTTTTAGCCTGCTGTTCCTGAACAGAGAACGTGGTAAGTTTAAAAGTACTGTTTGTAATATCTGTGGCAAGCCTTTTGCTTGTAAGAGTGCATTGGAAATTCACTACCGCAGCCATACTAAGGAACGTCCATTTGTTTGTACAGTCTGCAGTCGTGGGTGTTCCACTATGGGTAATTTAAAACAGCACTTACTGACGCACAAATTAAAAGAGCTGCCTTCTCAGTTATTTGAACCCAACTTTACTCTAGGTCCCAGCCAAAGTACTCCTAGCCTGGTCACCAGTACAGCGCCTACCATGATCAAAATGGAAGTGAATGGTCACAGCAAGCCGATCTCTTTGGGTGAGGTTCCCTCGCTTCCAGCTGGAATCCAGGTTCCTGCTGCACCACAGACAGTGATGAGTCCGGGGATCACCCCTATGCTGGCACCCCCCCCTCGCCGGACTCCCAAGCAGCACAACTGTCAGTCGTGCGGGAAGACCTTCTCCTCAGCAAGTGCACTGCAGATACACGAGCGCACCCATACCGGTGAAAAACCGTTTGGTTGCACAATCTGTGGTAGAGCTTTTACCACAAAGGGGAATCTTAAGGTAAGAGGCCAAATAAAACTGTAAAGGCTCGGGGAGGGTTTAAGGCACTGTGCTTGAACTCAGCAGGTTTTAGGGCTAAGTATTTGTCCCAAAGACAGGAGAGAAAGGAGCTTCAAGGAAATGCTTGCTGTATAGTGGTTATGATGCTTCCATTGTGTTGAAGATAGGGATCTGGAAAGATAGCCACTGGAAAGTGGCTGTGCAATGATGTGAACTTTAAAACTGGTTCCGGGTGTATGTGCACGCATGTTTTAGTTCTCCTGACGGACATGATGGCACACGCAGTCAGCTGATGGACATGTTCTGGCAGTTCTTGTGGCCCATCAGTGCAAAATAACCTCACTATAAACCAGAAATGCAGAGCTTGCTCATCTCCTTGGGTGACTCTCAATTTTCCATTTTCTGTTCTGCTTTGCAGCCATTGCAGACTAGAAAGCCATTTCCCGCTGACTTACAGTGGGTTACTACAGGAGTGACGCCTCTTATTCCCGCAGTCTTGTTAACCATCAGGACACAGCTAGGGGAATACATTTTTAAATGTCTTTTTTTAAAATATTAAATTTAGCAAAATAATCGATGCCTCTGACATGAAATTAATTGTTATGAAAATAGACAAGATGTAAAAAGGGGAAGGGCAGAAAAAACTGCCCATCTCCTAGTAAAAGTAATGCCCTTCAGCATGTGAGGACTTCCAGCTTGCATGTGAAATTGTCTAACCTAAGAGGATATATACCCTTTACTGCAGCGCTGCATTTGTTTTCACTGAGAAGAAACAAAAGCACATTGAAAAATTACTACGGAACTGGGTTTTCTTTGTATAGGTTGACTGAGCCTTAGAACTGTGTTTTAACTGGAATTGATTTGTTTTCAATGTGAATTAAAAGGCATTTTTTTAAAAAGCAAGCGATACTGTAAGTAACAGCGTTTCAGGCCAGCCACCTCACCAGAACAATCTAACTTGGGGGTGCTTCTTGTCCCCGTTTGCTCCGCAGGTTCACATGGGAACTCACATGTGGAATAATGCCCCTGCACGCCGCGGCCGCCGCCTCTCTGTGGAAAACCCCATGGCTCTGCTCGGTGGCGACGCGCTCAAGTTCTCCGAGATGTTCCAGAAGGATTTGGCAGCTCGGGCCATGAACGTTGACCCCAATTTTTGGAACCAATACGCTGCAGCTATCACTAACGGACTTGCTATGAAGAACAATGAGATTTCTGTCATACAGAACGGAGGCATTCCCCAGCTCCCAGTAAGTCTAGGCGGAGGCGCCATCCCGCCTCTAAGTAACCTTACCGGCGGCATGGACAAAGCTCGCACGGGCAGCAGCCCTCCCATTGTCGGTCTGGACAAAGCAAGTTCTGAAACGGGAGCCAGTCGTCCATTCACCAGATTTATTGAGGATAATAAAGAGATTGGCATAAATTAAAAGCATTCATTCCGAATAACTGTTGGACTGCTACTCGACACAACACTTGTCCTGTTCCATGTACAGCTTTTGAAGCTAAGCATTAGTTTCCTGACCTAAATGCATAGGTTCCCTTTAAAGTTTTACCCATAGCAGAAATACATAACTTTGTGGCTGCTGAAAAGTTGTCTTGCAAGACCTGCATGGTACTTCTTTCAACAGTGAGTTTGACTGTTACTGAGAACTTTGAAACCTTTTAATTTAACAGAAAACAAACAAATCATGGGATAACTGCATTAGAAACAGAAAGAGGCTAGTCTACATCCACTTTGCTTCTTACAAAGCTTACTGTCACCTGAGAAAGGGGGGCTTCATTACAGCACTCTGTCACACTTATTTGCTGGTTTTGTTCAAATTAGTTAGCAACTTGGACTATGTTTTTAGGAATCTTAATCTTAAATAAGTGATTTAGTACCCCAATGCTGTGTATTATTACAGTATCCTTGTCTGTAGTATTTATAATGTTAAGATTATGCGGGTAACAGACAATATACTAGCCCCAAACTTAAATGAAGCTTTTGTACTGCAAAATACATCTGGCTATGTGATTTTTTTTTTTTTTTTAAAGCAAGTTTTGTTTTACTATAAATAAGTGGTTTATTTCAATGCAGGCAAAATTGTGAAGTTTTATTGGGAAAGATAGCATGCTTTTCATGTGCAAGTACCTGTCAGTAACAAACCTTTTTTTATTTAAATATTTGTAGCTGCTATGTGGACAGTTGTTCTATTAAATGAAAAAAAAATGTAGTGTGGACTTTAGCTCAATGATTGGAAAACAAGTTACAGACAAACCTTAGCACCATAAATTATTCACAACATTATAAACAGTTGTGAGTAAATACTCCATGTTATCAAAGCTGTACAATAAAAAGGTAATGTTTGTATAATGTGGTTGCAAACTCTTAATTTATACTATTGCACTTTTAGTATTTTGTATTAGGGAGGTTTGTCTATAATTTGAAACTGAACAAAGATGTAAACTATTTTATTAATAGTACTTTGACTTAAGTACTTTGACTTAAGGAATAAGGAGGAGAACCCTGTTGCAGTTTCTTGTTTTGTTTTAAGGTCAAACAACGAGAGATCTCTATTAACTAAGCAGAAAGGCCGCAGAGAACTGTCAGATCCTTAGGAAATATGGGGCCTGCCATTTCTTAAATGGAAATGATTCACTTAACTTTTCTACAGAGCCCACTTAAATGCGTGACCACCCCCGACAGAATTCTGATACATTTATCTTAGGAGTGTGATATTAATACAAGCCTAGGATAGAGGAAGGAGAACATTGTGTAGGTTTAATTTTACTGTAATCTGTTGTGTCGCTTTCACACATACCCACAAGAAAGTTGTCGACTGCCTAATAACACAGAAACAAAATAATAACTTGGGGCAGCATAAGCAGTAGTAACATACAAATATTCTGTATTTATTTCCAACTCTTGCTGATTATCTTCTCAGATTGCTCCAAAGCACAATGTACTCTGATTAATCAAAAATAATTTTATGTTGATTGCATTGTTTAAATTACACCAAGTAAATAAAGGGAATGGTTCCACTCATAAGCTAGGCTGGGGATGCTGAGGAGACTGGGGCTTAATCAAAACTTGAACAGTAAACGTTTTGTGTACTACCTCATTTTTGTGCATTACAAGCATGGTGGAGTTGACACTATGAACTTCTGTCCAGCAGAATTGCTTGAGGGACATTATGGGTAGCTGGGTAACAGCGTAAGGAGTTTTATGCCCCTGAAGAACGAATCAGACAGTGAGGTCTTCTCAGTTGAGACTGAAAAATAGGACAATCTTTCTTATACAACAAAAACCATTACTGTAAGAGGATGGACTATTTCTGCCATCATGTAATGGAGTGAAAAGAGGTTCAAAGACTTACTAGCTGTTTGTTTCTATTGGAAATGAACAATGAACTCTACAGCTCCATTTTCTACAGTGATGAGATAGAGATATATAGATACATACATCTATATATAAGCAAAATTATATATCTGTAACACCTCTACAATATAACATCTTTTTTGCCACAGTGCGTGAGTGGGTAGGGGTGTTTCCAAGCATTGAAAAAAAGAAAACTGAGGTGGCTTAATGTTGCTGTATTTCAGCAATTGAATGTTTTTATTTATCTGTGTCATTTTTGGTGTGACTTTTTTTTGTTAGTATTTGGTACCATGTAGTGTTATCTCTATTCCCTAAAGGATGTGTATAACTTAAAAAAAAAAAGAAAGAAAAAAAAAGAGAAGAAAAAATGAAAAAGCAAAAAAAGAAAAAAGATGTAAAGTGTTGTAAATAAGATGGTTGATGATGGTACAGTAAGACTGACCCCATTTTGTATTCAGGGTTAGGTCATTCCTCTCTGCATGGTGAAGAGAGACACTATTTTTATACTGCGATACCATGTAGGGCTAGGAGCCTCCCTGAACCAGCTGGGAATTGTTACCTAGATCCAATATTTTTTATTATTAAATCTTGTTGGCTTGACACATCTACTGATTGAAATGGATGTCTTAGTCTAGGTTACTATTTTTGTCATATGGAATTGAATAAAATGCAGGATGTAATATTATTTCTGAATTGCGTTCCTTGATTATTCTAATAACAGAGCAAGATATGAGACTAAGGTCACTTGTGGTAGATTGGTGTCAATGACTTCTAATCGTCGCATCTGAAAATCAGAATAAGGTCGACACCTTATATTCAAATGCTATTCTAATATATATTAACAGTGCAAAGGGATAGAATTATTAAAGTGTCTTTTCCAGTGAAAATAAATTGTAAGAGCATTTCTCGCAAGACAGTAGAACAAAAAAAAAAAAAAAAACAAACATTTTGGAGGGGGGAAAACAGCCTTTGGAAGGACTACTGTTTCAAATTGACTGCCTTCTGAACACTTAACTTTTACTGTCTACCAAAAAAGCCTCCTTTTCATGTTGTTTAAACATCTGCCTAATATTTACAATACACTGCATGATAAAAATTGGGAACAATTTTATCAGGAGGAGTTCAAATTCTAAAATAAAAAAAAAAGAAAAAAATTTGGTAACTCGCATCCGTTCATTCCAAATGACATAACCTGTATGTTTAAACCCATGGCTTTGTTTCTTTTTTTTTTTCAAGACCCTAATTTATCAAAGCATGTCTAACTTTAACCAGATTATTTTTTCATGTTGATTTAAATGAAAATATTTGCATTCTTAAGGTTAGGCATGTGATTAACTATCTCCTGCAAAAAAGCTGTATGTTTGAGAAACCTTCAAGCTGTTACAATCCGGTGATGAATGCCTGCTGCATTTAAAACGGACAAAAGATAAATAAAAGAGAAAAAGCTGTATTAATCATCTTTCAGTGGCCTTGTTATGAAGATACTCTGTTTTATAAGACCTACCCAAAGAAGGTACAAGTTTCCTCTGGTGACTCAACAACAACAATAGGTTTGTGCTTGTGCTCCTGCACGCACATCCCTGAGCCTTGCTGAGAGAGACCATGATACGCAAAAGAGAAGGAAAGAAAAGGAGCACTGATAGTTACGGTTCTGTTCAAAACACAAGAGGAAAATTACCTGCCTTCCCCTCCTCCCCAAAAAAAAGGATGAAAGCAGAATGGTATCTATTTTAAAATATGTATGTGTTAACTTTTTTTATTATAGGAAGACATTCAATAATAAAATGTGCTGCACAGATACAAATGGTTGAAGTCTGCTGAATTACAGATGTTTAAAAATAGAGCCACGTAGGAACCCTATATAATCAGAAAAATTGCTGGTTATGATTTTTTGAGGGGAGGGTTATTTTACAACATGAAAATTCCAGCAAGGCTTTCAAATTCTTCACTCATATTTTTTCCATGAGTTATTAGAAAGAGAGCATTTATGATAAATAATTGACATAACTACTTTTTTGAGCTTTTTTTTTCCTTTTGTGTATATTAGCCCTCAATATATTTTCTGTTGCTTTACCTGTTTTGCCCTTTCTATCTTGGTGAATACTTTGTTTTTCTAAAGCTGCATTTGTGCTGCATTTGTGTTGCCTTTACTTTACTTCTCTGCATGTACTCTGTCGTTTGGAAGATACTGTGTTTTATTTTTTCCCTTTTTCTCTAATTCTGCAGAAGTCAAAAGAGCTGCCTGTTTTTTACATCTATGTGTAACACTAGCATAACGAATGATGAAGTCATCAGTGATGTGATCAGGTATGTGCGTAGCTCACAGGATTTGCTAACAAACGTGCCATTCACACTCTTTCCTCCAGATGAAGGCATGAAGTTTGTTAGTGTTGCTGGTATAGGGCAGCCACAGATGGTCAGGAGGATGGAAGTCCTCATCCTAACTTCACTGCACCTGCTTTTACACCACTGGAAATTCCATGGGCTTCAGTGGAGATACTCCAGGTTTATGCTGGTACAAGAGGGAATGCTTCCAGGTTCAGATGTCTTGCTTTACTTTACATGTCATCAAAACAATGGCTAGCTATATAGTATATTAAAAGTATGTCTAGGCAAAAGCTTTCTGGACTTTATTTTTAAAAAGAGGGAAAAGAGAATACATATATTTTAGTACATACCACAGGATTATCCCAGTTTTAAAGGAGGTCCTGAAAGCTAAATCTAAAAAGAAGATGACTGTGCCCTTTAATATAGAATTTAATGTCATCATATGAATAATCAGGCTTTTTCACATAAATGAGTAGAAGAACCTGCAACTTCTATGCATAAAAGTAGAAGAATGTGAGAATCTTGCTATGGCTCTGCCACACAAGGTAGGCACTCACAAGGAAATACCTTCCCTTTGCAGATATTAAAGGTATTAGCGCATATATGAAAAGAAAAATACATGTTTGTGCATGTTGCAGCACCAATGTATAGTATTTTATTTTTTCAGAAGGGAGAATGTCTTAATCAACTGACAAAGTGGCAAATGTGAAAGCCAACAGCTTTGGGCTGTGCCACTGACATATTTTAGGGATGTGGGCAAGTCGCTAATTAGCTGCTGATTCTGCTTGACAATTACATACTTCTGGGGCCTCTGGGCATCAGGGAGTGAACTCCCCCTTGCAGTGTCAGCTAGCACCTTGTAGTATTGGGATGAGTTGCCCCGTCAGTAAAGATGGGCCAATACTTTTGTACCTACCTCACAGGGGTGTTGTGAGGAATAGTTTTATGTTTGTACAGTGTTTCAAAGATGGAAAATGCTTGGTATTATGGCTGATTTTAGAGAGTTTACAATACATGTACTATTATTTATTATTTGTACTCCAGTAGTACCTACGGGCTCCAGTCAGGACTGAGAGGCCTTATCCTGAATGTTGTACACTCACCTACTTGGGATTGATACAAAATTTTATTCAATAACATTTTCCAATGGAGGTATTTCATTATCAAGTATCTATTTGATTACTATAGGGTTTAATTCAATTATTTAGGTGTTCAAATTGATTATCAGTTTTAGACCACAGCAGAGAATTATCTGGTATCACATTTTGTTTTGAGCTTGTATTGATTTTCAGAAAAAGTGCACCAATTTTCTATGGATAATCTAGAATCAAATCTTGCTATCAGTGGAATTCTACTGTACTTTTTGCTATTAAAGCTAAACGTTAAAATAAATGTGTGTGTATATATTATTATACACCAATATATAATATACATGTACCTATAAACATGTACGTTTTAAATTTCTTTAGCTCCTTAGAATTAGTTTCAAACTGTGTTGCATATTTTGCTTGAGCGTTATCCATTTCAGATGCAACTAAAACATTGTTAAATGGTGTTAGCCCTCAGTAAAGACACAAAAACTGGAAATTATGACAACAAAAGACTCACTATGATAATATTTATGAAGGCTTGTGAGGAAAGTTTCTAAGTCTCAAATGTGTTAAAAACCTTCACTAAGTCATAAAAATTTTACTTAGATTATGTTGAAACAAGCTATTATATCAGGACAAGTCACTTACTGTATATAAGTATGTTTAAATAAATAATTAAATAATTCCAAAGGTAATGCTTGCTATCATTTGGATGTTGAACACAAAGTAATTTGTTTCCCAGATTGGCAGACTACATTTAATATTTTTTTACAGGTAAGAATTATCTGATTTACAATACTATGTTAAGCAACCTCTTTAGCAGCTGTTCATGCACTAAATATATTAGCTCAATTAATTCTATTGATACTCTTGTCTTTTTTATTTATTTGAATATAAGGCAAGTTTCTGCTTTAGCTTTGTTTAAGGTGTCCTCAGTGATGTTAATCTCACTGATTTCACTCAGACATGTTACGGAGTAAAGGTATGACTAATGGTGGGTGAATCTAGTCTAAAGAATATCTCTTCTTTTCCCTCTGGGAATTATTGACATCTCTCCACTGCCCCATTCTGGCTACCAGCCAACATGTGTGTAGGTTGTTGACTCTCTTGCGTTACGATTAGCACTCGTGGCTCAGCCAATTTTGTCAAAACACTTGTTCTGCTACAGTGTGCACTTCATATGGGACCTATACATATACTAACATAAGTAATGTATTTAAGATAGGCTGGTGGTGGAGGGTATAAGTGAACACCTATGCTGGAATTCCTATGCCATTACCTGTTGTGTGCAGCAAATAAAATGTGCACATAAAAGGATGTGGTCATCAGGAGATGTGGGCACATTTCCGTTTGGTTTCTACCACTTTATACTCTGAATAATGTGCCTGATACAGGAGGTTTGTTTTGGGTTTTTGCTTTTTTAAGCATTCCTAGTAAGAACAGTTATAAACAGATACCTCAAACAGGCGAACACACCTTTTCAGGTAAGAGTTTTGTAGGTAAAACTTGATTGAGACTTGCTCTTTCTTCTGCCCATTTTCTATTAAATTACTCTTCCCAACATAGCTTTCTAGATCACTTCACAGTTAGAATTTAGTCCTTCACCTAGGTTTTAGTCTGCCGTTATCCCATTCCAAACAGGTTTGCTGAAAACAGTGGGATTTATATTAAGACATTAGCTAAGGCATCTAATGGGTAGCAGAATCAAGTTCCTTGTGCATTTTGGAAATGTGCTTAAAAGAAAATTCAGTTAAATCTCCAAACAGTTGCTTATGTATCTTATGTCATTGAATGTGACATCTGTTTCAGCATTTGGCAAGTTTGGGCCAGACTGTGGTACTTTCCCTTACACTGAGCAGCCCAGTGCTCCACAGTTTACCCTAAGTAAATTAATGACACATGCCAATCAATATTACTCATTGAAAGGAAATTTTAAAAATATGTTATCAGGCATCCTATTAAAATAGCTGCAATTCCAGCCTCACAGAAAGTAGATTAAATAAGGCTAGTAGTCTCTGTAGTCTACATCTTTCCTCTTCCCTAACCCCTACTATCTTCATAAAGCAGTTTGCCACTGTTTCTTCTATGATAATGTATCTTCTGTTTCTCTCCTGCAAAGTAGCACTGCTATGCTAATTTCTTTGGTTTCACTGTCTTCCTGTACATGGCCATGTTCTTCACATGTTTCTTTAAGGTAATGTTAGATTTGCCCAATGCACACGTCTGTCCTTATATTATG
The DNA here is from genome assembly GCF_030463565.1 of Pelecanus crispus. Lineage (NCBI taxonomy): Eukaryota > Metazoa > Chordata > Aves > Pelecaniformes > Pelecanidae > Pelecanus > Pelecanus crispus. The sequence goes on from NC_134644.1 coordinate 69,359,515, forward strand.
CTGAGATTAATTTCTTTATTACTTTTGGGGCCAGGTCATTTTGTCCCTACTCACATGTCCACCTAATTCCAATTAAATTCTCTTGTTGGGACCATGAGTAGAAGATACAGGATAATATAGCAAAATCAAGCACCCTGAAACTCAGAAGAATTTTGAAATGTTTGTCCAGCTGGGATTACTTCACACTCACATATTGATGCATTCAAGTTTATTAGCCTCAACTTTGTGCCTGTTATACGTATAATTAGTCCCCCTCTTAGTTCCTTTATATCTGGAGACTCTTTCAGGCTGATCTTCGTCTTCCATGCTTTTTTAAAAAATAACAGCATACTAGTTTTCCCAAAAACGTGCATCAAAATTACATTTACTTAGTTGCTAGTGTTTTCTATGCAAAAAGCAAATTGTAATAAGGAATAACCAAACTTTGCTATTATTTCAATGGAACTACTCATGTAAAATGCTGAGACAGAAGTAAAGCTCAAATGAGTACAATAAGTAGCTTTTTCTTTCTGTCTTTATATCTCCAGCACTAAATGGGAGAAAAATAAAAGGTTCATATACCACATGAAAAGCAACCAATACAGATATCATGACAATAGCAGTGTTAAGCACAAACACGGGCACAGTACCAGAATAAAAGACAACAGAAAATATAAGAATTTGAGATACTAGCACCAGATTTTAGAAATATACATAATAAAGAAACAGAACCATACTCCTACACAACTAACACAACAGATTTCCCTAATCATCGTGAGCTTCATTTTTTTTTCACAAGGATTCACTTCTCTGAAGTCAACAAGAGCTTCTGGGGGAAGCCAAGCAGTGTGCCCCTGGGTGCATCTTCTTGTTAGACTTTCTCATCAGCTCAGGAAATGCTTAGTCTGATTTGCCAAGTTTAGTTGTTAAGGTGCGGGAACTCCTGATGCTGGAAGTATTCTCTAGTCAATGTAAGTGTGTGTGAATATCCCAAGCACATTTCCATGTTCTTAGAAAAAAATGAAATATTTTCGTATTTCTTATCATAGGGTTCCAAAACAGCAATGAAAATTACCCTTAGCACATCCTGATAATTGCAGCTATAAAAGGCCTCATTCTAATCTCTTTTACCCAGCACAGATATTACTCTAATTTCTACAGAATCACTCCTGATTTACACTGGTATGAGCAAAATCAAACAGCCATAGTGACTGTATCATCATCCCTTTTTCATCAGAGCAAGATACTTGTCTTTTTTCTTAAATCATAAATTTTTCAGTGCACTTTTTCTGTTACAAGTCACAGTACATAGTGGAACAAATGTGCTATAATCAGGGTGTATCTATACTACTATATGTAACAGACCTGGGCCTGTTCTGGAGGCCACCTGGCCCAGCAGAAGTTGCATCCATACCATTTCAAACCCTTTCACTCCCTTGAAAAAGGACAGTTGTGTCCAAAGTGAATGTTGGGATTGGCCTTTGGCCCCCAAACCCTGCCTGGGCTTTGCATGGGAGTGTGTCCTTCAGCCCATGTCAAAACTTCCCAGGAAGGTCTTGCTGGCTGACGGGGCAACCCCCAGCCTCCTGCCCTGGCCCTGGTCAGTTCAAGAAGACTGGCAAAAATGTTTGCGAGGGCAAACATTTCTATCCTGAGGAAGGAAATGTGCTTTTAGGTGGAGTAATTTTCCATCATGCCTTTGCGTAGCTGTACCTTTGAAGTAATTGGAATTAATTCTTTATCAGACCGCTCCTTTCGGTGTCTTTCTCTTTTGCCATTAGGAATTTGACTCCTCCTATGTGGTTTCATAGTTCATATCTCACGCTCCTTGGAAGCTGGGCTTCTTCCACCAACTCTCCTGTGTGAAAAGATAATTTCTCCTTGTAGGTTTTCTGAAGGGTTTCTCTAGATTCAGTGAAGCTGACAGAACATCTTTTAGGACCTGTTTATTCAGGACCTGTTTATATTTAGGACCTGTTTTATCTAGGTAAGTTATCTAGCCCATTCTTGTTCCAGCATAAGAACATACACGTGGTTATTCAGGAATAATATTTCCTGAATACTTGTGTAGACAGAGTAGTCCCTTAAGTAATGAGTTCAATTAGGCTAAGATACACTATGTAGCAATTCAATAACAAAAGTCCTGGGAGGTAGGGGGAGAAGAGGCTTGCCAATTGCTTACACACAGTATGCTGGATGACAACTAAAGACTTCGTGCTGTGGCATATTTGGCACATGCTGGCCTACAGTTATGCCTAGCAACTCCCAAGGTTTGAGCAGTTCCTTACTAAGGTTTTAATCAAGAAAAAAAAAAAAAAAAAAAGAAAAAAGCATGGTGTGCAAATTAGTAAGACAACAGGCTCCATTTGAAATCTCTTTGGGGATGTTCAATCTTACAGAATACCAGCATCTAAGAAAATCAATTTATCTTCCATTTTTGCCCAAAAAAATGTCAATAGACAGTTTAATTTACCAATTCAGTACCCTGAACACAGGCTGTTGGATTCAGAACTTTAACTTAGAAAAAAAGCCTTTCAAAACCTGAAATGCATACAATTTTGCAGATTTGACTTGGGAATTACAATAGATTCAGCATTTAGTCTGCGTTTCTCATTCCCATTGTTAAAACATTTAAATATTTCTTCTAAGAAGGTCAATAAGCTGCATTTTAAATGGGCTAAACATTCTACCATGGTCTTAAAATTATATACCTCCACTATATATTCTTTTGAGGATAATGCATTGCAAAAATACCTAGAAATCTTTGGCTCTGCCTGTAGTCCAGTGAGACTACTCTTCTCAGTTTCCACTTCAAGTGCAATCTCCTCTGGAGGAACCTATCTTGTAAAATGTAGAGACATTGCTCATTTTTTTAGAGAAAAATCCTTCAAGATTTAAAGTCTACTTCAAATCATTATAATGACTATTCAAATGAAAACAAAACCCAGATCCTAGCAACACTATACTAAAATAATATGGAATTGAAAGATTGTTATGCCAATACCTCAGAGTCATCTGCTCTTCAGGCTTCTGTTTTTGTGATAGCAATGGGATTCTGCCTGCCAGAGCATTAAGCATTCTTCTGTAGTTTCTGAGGAGGTGGTTGCCAGTCAAACCTCCTGACTGCTGCTGGGGTTAAGTCTTCAGAGGCATGAGATATTGATACAGATTTCTTAGCATTGATTTTTATGGAGAATGTTAAAATGTAAAGTTTCAGTCAAATGATTCAAATGAATTGCCTTGTTTTAGTTGTCTTGAGTCACAAAGGAAAACACTGGCTAATTAAATAAGAGCCAAAAGCAGATTTCAGCTGCTGAAATCATGCCACAGCTAGGGAATCTGTCCTGAGATGCCATTCACGGTCTGCAAAGGTTAGACCTTGCCCACTGGGTTGGGACCCTTGAGCTATACCATACACGGTTGCTGAACAAAGCACCCAGTAAAACAGCAAGACCTTAACAGGGTGTCAGAAAACAGAAAAAAAGCCCCTGTTGCTCCACTGCAAGACAGAGATACGACTATTCTCCTGAGCACTACAAATTGATGTGCTATTGTTTTCATGATTAGAGCATTACAATAGAGCTGAAGCTCTGCCAGTGATTTTGATATAGATTTTTTGTGTTTTGTTTTTAACTCATGTATATGCCAGTTCATTAACTTGAGGTAAGCTTTTCTCAGCTTATATTTCACTTTTGCTATCGTTATTCTAATAACTGGCTTCTTTCCATGTTATTTTGTACCCTGGCAAATTGTACTTTTCTGTTCACAGTATGTATTACTGAATAACTAGCTGTAGCATAAGTGAAAGCATTCAGAGAAATAACAAACACCCATCACATTGCTGGTTTTATTTGTTTAGACATCAGACTCCTTTATATTCTTGCCTTTGGCTGAAGAGGGTAGGTTTTTCTTCACTTTTTCTTTCAGTGTACACTTTTAAGCAGGGCACAGGCACTAAAATGACCTTGTATTTGATAGCTGATCCTCTGGTCTGAAACCAAACAAACTCCCACTAGCTTGTGCCTGAGTCTGAAGTTTGTATTTCTCCTGGAGTGATGTTTCCACATTATATATTCCTCCACGAGTTATTTTGTGGCTAATATGAGGAACTGGGAGGGTATGATTCTGAGAATTTTAGTTTCCTATTAAAACCTTGCTATCAAAATGATCAGAAAAGGTTGTTTAAAGTTATAGCAAAAGCTGGAGGCAATAACTGGCATAAAGTGATGTAGGCAGCCTTACCACGGTGCAGAATTAAGTAAGCAGAAAACAAGAAAGATGCACGGGAGGAGACAGAAGAAGAGAAGGAAGGAAGGAAGGAAATGGAAGGGTGATATAAAGAAGTGATGTAGAGCTATACTAGCTGTTACACATTTAGGAAAAAGTCTCTTTTTATACAATGTCTACAAAGAATACAAGACAGCAGAAGTAATACATAGTGCATATACATTGTGTGCAAACTGCATACTTTTTCACTGTTTTTAACTGCCTGATTTTGCTTATATGCCTTAAGACAAACCTTACTTACAATTTGTTACTTTTCTTCAGTATTTCACACTCTGAAAATCACTCATTTGTAATTATCAGCCCTGTTTTTGCTTCAGTGTCAAACTTTAAAGCTATAATTGCTCCACTGACTGCTATAAATGTTGGCCTATTGCAAGTTGCAGTAGCACAATAACAAATTACATGGGCTCATTCTGAACATATAAAGTGCGTCTCAGCTAAACAAAGCACTTACCAGGACTATCAGCAGCACTTCAGGACCCATTGCCTGTGTTCTGGTCTCACAAAATTGGCCTTTCAGCCCTACTGCAAGGCTCAACTCTTGCTGTAACCATGGCAAACTGTATTTGATGGATTTGTTGTAATATGACTGTATTTTCTTTGAAGAAGCTGGGTGGACTTGCTGGGGAAGATTCTTGAAGCATTACTGAACAGATTCAGGGAGAGACTGAGGATGGGCAGACCAGTGGAGTCCAGCAGAGTCATTGCAGATCTGCTCAGTTTGCATCTTTGAGGGACATAAAGGCTGAAGGAAAGACTGTGAAGCAGACAGCTGCGCCTCAGAGGTGATGGAAAAATGCCATAGGGATGCGGGGAAACTCAGCAGAGCTTTCTGCTTCTCAGTTAGTGTACTGGCTGAAATGAAGGACCCACCTACAAGGCCTGCTGTAGGCAGAGAGAATTAAATGGAACACAGTTTATTTTGTTTTCTCTAGCTCCTTTAAGGACATTTTTCTATTTAAAAGCTTGTTGTGAGCTTTTATTCAAATGAAACTTAGCTTTTCTGAGCTTAAAATCTGAGGTGGAGAAGAGGGTGGGAAGGAGGCAGGTCTGCCACAAAACTGTAGTTGAAATAGAGCCTTGTGACTTTCTGCATGTGCACAGCACTGCAGCTTTCTTAGGCCACCACCAGCGCTAGCAGGTGCTCTCTCTCCTCATTCACTCAGCCAGGGTACAAATCCAGCCAGAATGTAAGGCCTGTTTCTGCACTGTTTTGAGCTTCTGCAACTCCCAGTGTCTGCATCAGGTAGGGTAAGAAGGAAAGGAGGAAGGCTAACATCTGTCCTAGAGAAAATAGTAGTAGTGGACATCTGAGGTAGCAGAGAGGTGGAAATGGTAAAGACCTTAATTCCCCATTAGTTGACATTGTCTATGCTTGGGTGGGAGGTGAAGGCATTTCTTCTAATACGCAGCTCATTGCAGTGAACTGCCTCCAGGCTGATTTCTGACTTTCTGACAGTATTTGAAACTAATAATGAAATGCCATTGATGGACAGCATGCTTTTCCACTCCCGTAGACCTTCTTCCCATGCAGAATGGACTATAACTGAGCCTGTAGTTGCATTTGCTTTTATATGGTGCCAGATACAATTTAAAATAGAGGTTGTAACCGATAAAGCAACAAACTGATTGCTGGGGAGCTTTCCTCAGCAAGCGCAGTGGCTGAGTTGTGCTAAAGCCATCACATACATATCTGAGAAGGCGGGGAGCAAGATGTGGGAGAGGCTCACACCTGACCCCTCCGAGTCTCCCTGGGTCTGGATTAGTTTGCTTTGGAGGCATGATTCATGTTGCTGCTATTCCCTTCTGGGGAAGCATGGATAGAGTAACTGGGAAATTAAAAAGGTTGAAAGTGTTCTAGTCTGGGCAGATAGAATAGGTTTACTTATGGGCATTGGCCAACATTGTTCTTGCACATGTGCAAGCATATTTTGTACCTGTATTCAAATCAGAATGATAAATTTTAAAACTAGATTTAAAGAAAGAGCAAATAATTGTTTAACCCCATTTCTGAAACACTTGTATTTTCTACAATTATGATTTATGTTTTCCTATGCCACCAACATCCGAATTCAGCTGTCTGGGTTTTGCTTTCTTCTGCATCACTTGCTTATGCCAATTTTAGGATTGATCTGCCTATCTAATGCTATTGAGCTCCTGAATACATGCACATTTTCTACTCTCCTCCCCCGCCCCTTTTTTCCCCTTTAGCTACTACCACTCTTTGTGAACCATTACAACTCCACTTCTGCTGGTTTAATTAAATTTACCTATGGAAAACAAAGACATGAGATCTGGCAGTCAGGGAGCTCAGGGAGACAAGGTGGTCTGTTACTGAATAAAGTGATGCTTGAGAGGTGCTATTCTTTATGCATCATCATGATCATCAGATAAGGAAGAATCATATGACACACTGCAAGAATGCTTTGAAGAAAGTGAAATTCTAATCCTTTCCCAACATAATCATAATGATGTAAATGTATCCCTTTATATGGTGTAAAATTGATTTTTCTTTCCTGTTAACAGCTGTACAATTTCTGTTCTGCACACATTTTTCCTCAAAATTGCCTAGTACATTGTTGTTCTTTCCCTCCTCCTTTCTTTAAACCCATTCATTTTTTATTTATTTTATTTGCCATCCTGACCCCTGGTAAGGTTAAAATGATTATTCAGCAGTTGTGTGCTGTTGAATTACCCGTCTTTTGTTCCATGGTCTATTTTGTTGTTAGTGTACTCCATAGATGCCTTTGACTCAATTATCACTGATATTGTTAATCTCTGGGCTACTCAAGATGAATTCCCAAACCGTATAAAGATGACATTGGTCTTTTCTATTCTTAAAAGACTAATTCTTTTGACAGGAATCCAGGAAACTTCAATCTGTGAATGAATAAGGTAAAAAGGACAGAGTATGATGCGATACCTTTTATCACACTGACATTGTAACTTAAGTCTATTATAACTACTCTTAGGAATCTAACTGATATCCTAGTCCAATAAAAAGTATGGCAGCCTTTATTTTATGTAACAAAAATCTAGCTTGTTCATGTACACTGCTGGACCTTAGCAGTCAGAATTTGGTCAAAGGATTGCAAAGGGCTCTGCTCTGTTCTCAGAAATTGCTTCTGTGCTTGGAAGCCTATGGAGTCCCACAGATGTCCCATGATACAAGGAAATTTTAATGATAAAACTATCTTGATTGGGGAGGGGGCAAACTATTGTACTTCTGAATTCTCATGGGGAGGCAGGTGTGCTGGAATTGAGGTCTCTTACAAACTCACTGGACTTTTTCAGCAGCTTGAACTGAAGTAAAGCCTATGGCTTCACATTTTTCTTTAGAAGCTCAGTTAAAGGCCTCAACATACATTTGGGTGTATGTGTTTTGATCAAAAATGCCAAGAACAGCACCCATCAGGATGACCGCCCATAAACATTGCCTGCTTTCAGCACTGAATACAATCTAATACTTTAATGCTGTAAGGCTAAGGTACATGAAACATAGGTAAAAGGTGGATTTTTCCATCTAGTCACTAATGTCATTGTGGATTTAATACCACAACTCAATGCAAATGTGAATGTTAATTGTCTAAGCCCATCTCTCACCTTCCTCCTGCTTTTCTGGCCTTCTATTACTCAACCTCCCCATAGGTTTTTTTGATTCCTGCCTATTCCATGTTTACCTGCTACAACTCTCCCTAAACCTTGCCTGTCACCTCACATGCCCTAGCACAATATTGAAACCTATCACCTGCCTTTATAAAGGAATGCTTCACACTATCTGCTAACCCAGGAGAAGCTGGGTATCTTTTAGACCAAGACTCATTCCTAGTTGCAGAGCTTCCAACTGGATCTTCTGAGTGAACTAGTAATGGCCTTAGCCTGATTAGGTGGCTCAGATAGGGCTTAGATATACGGCATGAAGGAGATTATTCAAAAAGGAGGATTAGACAGATAATAGCTAAATTGGCAGGGAGGCTAATCCTATGCATGTGCAAGAGGGACAACTTAGCTGTCAAGGGACTTTTCCTTCTCTCATCTGTGTGGCTGCTGGGGTAAGATAGATGGGGAGGCCTGCGAGGCGAGATGGATGTGTGGAACCAAGTGGGGATTAGGTGTAGCTCTGTAACGCCTCCTGACGTAGCCAAATTAGGATGCTGAGTCCCACTGTTAGCCTTCACAGCACTACTAAAATGGGAGTGGGCTTAACCTATTAGAGATGGATACAGATACTGTACTAAGAGTAATTTAAAGAAATATACACCGATAGATTTGTAGGTAGTGTAGACATGTATCCATAGGACCTTGTAAGATACTTTATGCCTGTATGGCTGTTTCATATGTCTGAAACAAATTTGCTATGCTACTATAAAACAGTTATTTCCACTGCAAGTGCAAGAACAGCCAGGGATGTTCTTTTTTTTCCCTTTTTTTGGTGGTGGTGGGGGCAGTGGTGATGGCATCAATAATACAGAAAAAAATTCATGTTTGGCCATAGGGGCCTCAGCCAAAATAAATGTTTTAATAGGTAGCCTCCCATGATAGTGGCCCACGGAAATGGAGTGAGAACCTCTCTCCCCCACTAGTACAAAAGATCTGTTGATTGGTGTATTCTTTCTTTCTTTTTAATTTCTTTAGGTTTTTTTTTTTTTTAATTCATTTTAGGGCAATGGATCTAATCTTTCAGGGCATTTTAAAATTTCAGCTGACTTGAAATCAAGTTGCTCTTTCCAATTTAATGCCCCATAGATCAAAACATTGCCTTCAACTGCTGTTTGCAAGGCTTTGTACAGTTTAACTCCATTCAGCCTTTCCAATCCCTGGTTTCCTTTATCTCCTAACTAGTTGCATTGTAAATGCGCTCATGAAGCAAGATATGTTTACACATTGTTTACAGCACAATGTGGTGCTATTTACAGTAAACTGTGATTTTGGATTTTTTATACCTGGAGAAGGACCAAAATCAAGATCTTCAGAGAGACAGATTCATAATGCAGACACATGTTCATGAGGTAGTACTGAACCTGGCTCAGCCAAAATGACCATGACCAAAGTCCATTAATGTGACAAAATGACTTTCCATGCATTTGAGCTTAAAGATACAATAGCATCAAGAAGTGCAATTAAGCTCTTATCACTTACAAGAAAGCCAGCAAGGAATATGACCCTGTGTTAATCTGGGCTGTCATCTCAGAAATCTCTGTGTTGCTTGCTTGCTTGCTTGCTTGCTTGTGTTATACTATGAAAAAAATAGAGGAGCTCAGTATCTTTTTCCACTTACTTGTGGCCTTACTTTTGTGTTGGCTTCAAGGGAAGTCAATGACTTGCTAAATCATCAGACCCATTTCCTGTATCACCTTTTTTTTTTCTAGTCAGGTGGAACTCTGTTTAAATTATGACAGAACTGCAACCTGGAGCTGGATGCTTGCATAAAGATAATTTCTAAAATGTAAACATGATGGATTCAAATTTAAAATATCTGCCAAATTCAGCACATTAGGTTGTACTCCTTATGAGTCTCATTTACTTCTTTGCTATTTTTTCTAAGTCACCAGGTCTTTGCTCACTCAAGAAATAAATACATCTAATTATTGTGTTATGGAGGAAAGAGTTTCTGGGTTTGAAGTTATCCTGACTGACAATAAAACAGCAATGCTGCTCAGAGAAAATAGCCAAAAGCATTGTATTTATTCTGCTATTGCATTTTCTCTGTGCTTAGTTTTGAATTGTAATTATTTATTTGATTTTTAGACTGGATCTACTTATCTATATTTACCCATGCTTAGACTTTCCTGGTTTTGTTTGAGTCACATTACATCTAAACATTACTGAAAATATAAGCACAACTTTACTTCAACTGCTATTTTCCTTCTTTCCTAATCAGGCTCTTTTCCTCTTCATTTTTGTGGCTGTTGTTTGCTCCCCCTTAACTACTACAGACTGTTTAAATATTTTCTCCTTGCCCCCATGCAGCCCTGCCTCACTCTTTTTCTTTGCTGTGTCCACTTCCATGGTACTGATGGCAGCCAAACTGTCCTCCTTCACTTCTTCCTGCTTTTGTCTTAGAGCCACTGAGCTGGCAAAGATTGCAGGAGCCCACCCATTGACTGCAGTGAGAAGCAGGTCAGCCCCCCTCCATCCCTTGATCATGTATGAGAGGGAGGAAAGACAAAAAGCCCCAGTGAATTGCTTCTCTGGGTGTCTTCTGTCCTGTATTCTCTGTCTGCCTCAGCTTTGTGACCTCCTTGAAGCATACACTTTGTTTGGGTCATTGAGATAGGAAAAATACTATTTAATGTGTTCACAGATTTCAGTGAGACCCTTATTCTTGGGTGGGCTATCTTGGGATAGGCTTTTTCCTATGGTTTGTAAAACAGTATTTAAGTAATACAGATTACCTGAGGTTGAAAGGGACATCTTGAAAAAATGCATCATGCAGAGGAAAAATAAGAGGTTAGAAGATTACAGTTGCAAATTCTTAAGAACAGAAGTGAATTTATCCTGCTTAATTTTAAAATGAAACATATGAAATAGCATTAATCATTATTGTCAATGTTTTTACCTATGGTGAGAAAAAAAGCCATGCTGAGATGTCTGGTTGTCTAGGACAGTGAGCAGCCACACCTGATTTGATATGACTGAAAGCACAGCTGGCCCATATCACTACAAAATAAAGGGCTAGTTTATGCATGAATAGAGATTCAAAGGAACTTTGATTCCTTACATTTTAAAAAAAAAAAAAATCAGTAAAAAAATGGCCATTTTATGTTTCTTAATAGTGGGAAAAATATCTTGCAGAAAATTACGTACAGTTCAAAACTCTTCTCAGCTGCAACTCCGCAACTGCACTTAAGACTAATAAGCTATTTGCAATTATAACTGAGCAAGCTTTGGCCTTCTGTGTAACAAGTTATTACTTTCCTGACTGCCAAATATTTATCATGTTATTAACTTTAGGCAAATGAAAGAGACAATTTAAGCAAACCTAAGTCAAACCGCTGAGTTTTCATGTATTTTTTAATATTAACTTAATTAGTAACAATTTTAAATCAAAAGGCTGCTCATGAAGAATATACCAGTGCTGAAACAGACAATATACCCTAATATGGGAATAAATGGGTATATTAAAATCCTTATTTTTAAATGCTAATGAAATTTGTGCTTCTTTTAAAGGTACTGTATGTTTTTTAGACACTACAGTGTTTGTGAAAATGCAACCTGACCTATATTGACATTATTCCTTAATTAAATATCATGGCTTAAATTTACTTAGAAATAGGGTCAGTGGAGTTTAGAAAATAAGAGTTTAGAGCAAAGCTTTTTCCCTGGCTATGAAGCTTACTGGACAATGATTGTGAAATAAACCATCCAAAGATAATGCACCAATTTGAATGAAACTAGACTGGAAATTAAGCTAGTGATTTGTGCCTGTCACTCTTGGGTATGGGGAAAGGGACAAAAGGAAGTATGAAGACACTTAGAGACCTTATTCCAAGTCAGGAAGCTCAAAGCATTCCTGTCCACATGCAAAAACTCACAATTCTTGTATTAAAACCTCGAGACACATCAATGCTGTGCCCAATGATTCAGCCCAAGGAATGCAAAGATTATTCAATACATTGTTCAAAAGTGACTGAACTTCATGGGAAACAGGATTGAAATTAAAAATATTTTCTGATCTCAAAACTCCCTATGCAGGAGATAAAGCAATAATGAAGAGCAGTTATGAAAGATAAAAAAAGCTTTGGGGGAAAAAGTGGATGAACTAGTATGTTTAAGCCACACATGAAATGTTGGGGTGGTTGGTATGCCTGAAAATGCAGAGGGCTTAGACCCAGAAGGTTTTTTTACAAGCTGGCTGAAAGAGTTATTGATACAAGCCAATTTAGCTGCCCCAGTTGTGCTGGCATCTGCCAGGAGGCTTCTTGCTAAATAAACTTCTACTTCTCCCTTTCTGTGTACTGTGCTGGTGGGTTGTGTAATTGTTTTTGTAATAAACAGGCTCCTTAAAACATCAAGAATTGCTTCTAATCTGAATTAGCAAAGTTCCACTCTGGGAATATATATCCAGATTACACTATGTTACTTTTGAAGAGGAGACAGATGTTCATGGCTGTGAAACAGATATTTCAATATATTGTTTTTTTCTTGTGCAGTTCGCTACTCAGCCAGACTTCGGGTACAAGGCAATAGGCATATGGACAGCTTTTAACTCCTGATGAAGCAAGTATGTTTGCACGGGATCAGTGAAAGTGAGATCGCTGTACTTGCAGGAATGCAGAAATGAATAAATAAAAAAATCGTCTTAGAACACTTTCTGGTGGGGCTGCAAAATATGGAATTAAAACATCCTCATACGTAACATATTGGGTATATTTCTTTATGTGAAACACTTATTTGATTCCTAAAATAAGATTTAGAAGAAAAATGCATATTAAAAACATCATTCAAGAAGCAAAAGAAGGAAAAATATGTATGTTCTGGGAGTCACTTCTCATATCATCACGTCATGGCTGAATTTTAGTTACCTGATACAGACACCAGAAAGCAAATTAGGAAGCAAGACCTCCTGAAGCACCTAAACCAACCATAGACTGTTTGCAGCTTTTATTCATTGGATATGTTTTTGGATATGCTATTTACACAGAAATACAGATGTAGTCCAGTTGACTATAAGCTTTTTCCACATGAATACAACGTGTATGTTAGAGACAGGGAAATCTCCTGAGGCAACCACCAATACATTAGTGCAAGGACAAGGTCACTTGACAGCAGTGGTCACCTTCTTCAGTTGGTTTAACTGAAGCTAAAATGGTTTCTGTGATATAGCAGCTCTGATGGAAAGGACGTTTGAATGGGGGGAGTGCAAACATTGCTCTAAATACGACTCCCTTTAGAGGGTATGCCTCTTACTTTGGTAATGCAGGCAGAGTTTTTTCTAAATGCAGGAAAGGTACTACAAGATGTTTAGAGTAAAGTTTAGGGATGTCCGATCAAGATGCTTGAAAGTTTTCAAGACATGCTTAGATCTGGCAGAATGCCCAACCTCACTGATACATTTTCACTTCAGAGTGAAGGGGAACTTACTCAGTTTAAAAACTGCCAGATTGTACATGGTCTTACCAGACAATTGTCCTCACCGCCCATGTGTGCTGGTTATTATAATAACCACTTTGCTCCAATTGCTCTTTTAGGACAGATCTGTTTTCCAAAGAGGAATTAAAATCTCCTGTTCTCTGGATATGGCAAATGCCTGCCTGGCACCCTGCTGGTGGGCAGGCATGAGGGGTTCGAGTCCTCAGAGAGTGAGGGCTGGTTGGTCCCTTACCAGCTTTCATTATAACAGATTAGTAGGAAGTGTTAACATTTATATGCATTTCTAAATCCCCTTTGATTTTTACAAAGTATTTACTTCAACAGTATTTTCTGACCTGGAGATCCAAAGAATAGCTATACAATATAGAAACATTGCCAACCATCTCAAATGTGTTCTTTTTATTTCATAGGGTGTCTCCTCGATCTTGTATTGTAACCTAGTAATGAGGAGTAACCGACTGATAGGCTTTACACTATAATGATATTATGATAATTACATCGTGTCACCTCTTATTCATCTCCCTCATAAACAGACCTAATCTCTCCACATGTGGAATTATTTCCTGGCCTCTGATCACTTGCCTGCAAGTCCTTTCAGTTTATTGTATTTCTGCCCTGTTTTGTGAGAAGTGCTGACAGACAGTAAGCAAGAACAAAACTGAAGGGTGACTATTGATTTATAGGACCATATGATAAATGTCTCCTATAAAGCGTCTTCTATTCCATCTCTTAATACTTCCTAAAATGCTCTGGTTTTGTTTTTGGTGGTTTTATTTTCATTTTTAACTTACGGCTGCACATTGAGCAGATGGCTTCATTTGAGCCACACACAATGCTGTCTAGGTCTTTTTCCTGAATGTTTATAGTTAATTTAGAACAGCCCAAAACTCCCACTGAAGTCAATGGGGAAAATAAATAAGAACTGCTGAGGAAGGCCCAGAGGCTGGCAGGATACTTCAAACTAACAGTCTTCAGTGTAACTTGGAAAAAAAAAGAAGGCAGATTTTTTTCTTAGATAGGAGCTTATTAAAGTGATAGCACTAATAGCTTTCTTTAGGTAAAACTGGCAGTGTGAGATGTAGCTATCTATTTCTTGGAAGAGAGATGATGTAATTAAAATATTAAACTTTATAAACAGGCTACAAAATTATTTTTTTCCTCATTCCACAGACCAGAAGGATTTTGGACAAAATTTCCATAGCCGGATATTTCAGCGCTCTTCTGGAGGCACATGGAACCATTGGTGCTTAGCATAACTGAGAATCACACCTTTATTTAGGTGACTCTGTATGGAATCAGGATCCACTTTACGTATGCAGCTTCTGAGGTCTTTTCCCCTGGGTCTAATGGTAACGTCACTGAGGGCAATGACTCCTTCACACAAACCAAAGAAAAGTAACGGAGGAGAGCCCAGCATTAAGGAGCAGGACCATGAATAGGGCTGTTGCCATTGCTTGTCTCCTCCTTCACCAGCAAATCACACATGGAAGATGTACAATAGCATAGGACTCATTTTACTTAAATCCAGACGTACAGGGTGTAAACAGCTATATTTCAGCTCAGTCTCTTGATTCCTTCAGTGGTGGGAAACAGATACCAATTGGGTGCAATGTCTGATGTTTGGCACCTGTGTGGTCTTGACTCTGTATTCAACTAGATGAGCAGAAAGCATCTACAATATAGGCCTCTACAATCCTGCCCTGAGTTAGTAAGAGACCAACAGTGTGTTAAGAGCTCTAGGCACATGTGTGTCCTTGGCATTGCTGACCACACACATAGCTGAAACTCCAGTAAGATGGCAATAATATTTCAGTATCTCATTAAGTCCTTATGGGAACTCTCTTTAGAATTTGAAGAGAAAGCGTATCATCCTTTGCTAAACTCTATTTTTATTATTGTATTCTGGTGTTTGGTCTCTACATTTCATTACATTTCTAAAGAACTATTCACTTCTGTAATGCTTTTCCATGGCAATATAAATCTATTCAAAAGTGTTAAGTGGAATTTGCATGAACTTAACATTTTGTTAAAGTAATCTAGCCTATGCAGTTAAAATACTACTTTTGTGTATTATTGCAGTTTTTGTTGTGCACGTACAAACTGCAGTTTTTTGTTGGAAATAATTTGGCATTACAAAAAAGTCCTATTCTTTCTCTAGCTACCTTGCAAGTAATTTATGCAGATTGCTTTAAGAACAACTACTTATATGCATTATATGCTGGAACTGATATTTTTCTTAAAAATCCATTAGGGAATTTAAGAAAACCATATTCAATTACTGACTCTGTTGTGTGAGTTGATGAATAATTTGACAGATTTATTTTTGCAAGCTTATATGTTCATAGATACTCATTTATCCCTACTGCGAGGATTTTTTTCTGTCAAAATATTTCTTCTGCAATAGGAATTTACTTAGGGAAAAACAGAGAATTCCATGACCAGCTGTCATAGGTCAGTAAACGTTTAAAAAAAGAGAAAATTTCTGTGAGGGTCCTAAAGATTTCCTGTATGTAGGAACCGTTGTTTGTCATACAGCAAGGAAGATACTCTCAGGGAAGTGAAGATGAAGGCTACTTCGTTATTAAAGAAAAAGATTAATTCCTTTTGGTTTCTTATATTGAGATGGCTAGCTTGGGAGAAATCTTGTAAAATCTTACTAAATGTGAGGTTTGCATATTTTTTCTGAATTATGTTAGTGACAGTCAGTATCATATCCTTCAGAACAGGCATATTTACAGTGCCTTTGTCTTCAAGAGCTACTTACCTTGAAACACCTATGCAGAAAAACCCAACACATCAACTTTTCAGACCAAGGGGTTAAAGGGAATTCCATCAATAATTAAGACATAAATGAACCAGTAGTGTTTGTGTAATCGCTCGGTGGCAAGGCATGTAGTTTATGAGGGGCAAAGCTGAATGATAAGGCTAAGTTCTGAATAATCAGGAGGCTACTGAGAAAGATTTGTCTAGTTCCTCTGGTCATATCTTGAGCCTTGTGCAGTAGTGTGTCCCTTCCCTTACATTTCTCTGATACATGTACACAGCAGTATGTCTAAACTAAGAAGCAGCAGCTTCAGGAAATGTTAAATAACCAGTTGAATTCATAATTTTTTTTTTTTTAATGTTGGCACCTAAAGGAAGCAGATGAAAAATCTTAGCTGGCTGTGGCCAACCCAAGAGGTAGTGAACACATTTGTGTTAATTCATCCTTCTGGCCAAGATGACCAGAAGGCTTTTACTAGGACATGAGAGGCTTGATTCTGTTTCCCACACATAAGAATTTAGTGTCATTTGAGACACCCTCATGTATTTCCCTTGGCCCCCACTTCAGAAAGGTGCAGAACTTTGCTAGTCCTGTATCATGTTTGCTGGCCCCATGGTCTGGGCCATCTTAGGCACCAGGGAAGTGCTTTAGGAAAGGGAACCGTGCATGAGGTGACAGTTGGAGCAGTTTTTGTTCTTATACAATATTTTATATATATATATATAAACAATATGCAGTTTTTGGAGTGGGTGTGTGTTGTAGTGTGTGTCACGAGGATGTTTATAATGTCTGTAAAGGACTGGAGGTAAAAAGTAGATGAGGAAAGAGCTGTGTGACAGTAACCTAAACTGCCACAGCTGGTTTTGTAGTGAACAAGTTAGAGCCCCTTCTTTTGCTTAGGGAGGGGAAAGTGGTGAAATTCAGTTTTTTAAATTGCTTTAATGTACTATTGGATAGTAACAGCTTAGATTGTTACATCCTAACAACACTGCAACACTTGAACATTGTTTTTAACAAAGGGTCAAGGTATTAATTTTTAATTAGGGAAGACAAAGACAGGTTAACAGTTTATGATACTCCTATGTGTTCTTCACGTGGTTAGGCCCCTAGTTAATTATCACCTTAGGGACCAAACAATGTCCCCTTACTCAAAGACTACCATTATCCCTAATTATTTGCATGTTTTATAATATCTGCATTCAGGAGGAGATAGAGGGCTAAACTGAAACATGGACTCTGTACAATATTCTCCAACGGCTAGTCTCAATCCTGTTGACTACTCCTTGTTCTTTAGCCAAAACTTGCATGTCTACCATGAAGCACAAGCTCTAATTTCTACCAAAGATGTTAATTAAGCCTGATTGACTTCAAATGTCTACTGAATGCAAATTTCCAGCTCCCTCATGGAACAGCTTTGAAAGGACTGGTCTTGTGATCCTCTATCTTCATCAGTTCTTTGGAGCTATTACCTGTTCAGAAAACTATACAGATCTTAGAAGGCATAGTGGATGCCTGTTTAATGATGTTGATTAGTAGCTCAGTTTTCAGGACTGTGCTTCCTGACTGCTCCTACAGCACAGGTGCTTCCTGGTCTATGCTGCTGATGCTCAGGCTGGGCAGGTGATTGCTGCTGGGTATCTTCCAACTCCTGATTCTGGGTATTCTTTTTTCTTTTTTGCCTCTATCTTGTTCTGTATCTAAATGTTCTTGTTTGCTATCCAGTCATCTGATTTCTAGCCAGGACCTCAATGGTTCCTCTCTAACAATTTCCAAGGCTGCAGAAAGCTGCCAAGGGGGTCATTAGCACAAATCCATAAACATCTGCTGTGAAAGGATTTTTTTGCCAAGGATATTAAAATTGCGAAGGAAGTAGAGCTGCCCCAAATAAGTCAAGGAGAGCAGCACTTCTTCTGTAAATGAAATCAGGCTCTGCTGGGAACAAGAATCTTTCCCTCTGTGTTCACATTGATGGTTCAGCAGTCTGGTGCCTGAGCAGTCTTCTGGAAACTGGAGCTGAAGCAGGAGGGATTTGCTTCTGGAAGAAAGATGGGAACTTAATATCCCTTCTGCAAGATGCTGAAGTAATTCCGAGAGCTGGAAAGAGCTGTTCAGAGGTAGAAGGACAGCGTACGTACATACATACATACTTTATCTACATACAGATCAGGGTGTGGTCATATTTATGTTGAGGTTTATACAGCTCATTTGCCCATTGCATGGTGCAGAATGTTAGGCGATGATACTATATACGTGGTCTGATACAGTGGATTTTGTATCCTCCCTTCTCCTCTTTTTCTCCTACCTGGTAAATTTGTGCATGGTGAATGTACACAGGTGCTTATGTCTAATCCATGCGCTATGTGCAAGGGCACGAAAGTAAGGAGTAGACCAGTTTCTAAGTAATTGGGATATCACTCAACTGAGTACCAGATCAGTGCTTCAGTCTGTTTCCCCAGGTGAAAAACAAAGCATTTTATCCACCTGTGGAGCACCTAGTGGTTTATTGGGAAAGGAAGTGAATTGGGAAAAATTTCTCTGCAGGTTAAGGATGTTTCCTTAATGATGAAGCACCAAATCAGTGATTATGGATATCTGAACATGTCCAATGCCCCTCAAATCAGACTTCTAACTGCAAAAGAGATCCTACTCATCTCCAGAAATACAAAAGTCACAGAGGAGGTAAGAGAGGAAAATGTCTTACGGGATAAAAATACATATGATGGACCGCTTTGCAGGTACGTTGAACAATTGCATGATTTAGTACAAGTGAATGTAACTTCATGCATAAAGTGATAAACAATTAAGTGATGTGATCTAGGGGAAAGTTAGCTGGCAAATAATTTTTAAAAAATCTGTTTCAGAAGACAGCATACTAAAATATTTACCTTATGGATTACCATTGCTGCTGTTTTCTTTCTGAACAAATAAATATGATAGGAAACCTAGATAACAGCACCACCTAGTTTAGTAGGCATGGTGATGTTGGGTTGATGGTTGGACTGATGATCTACAGGTCCTTTCCAACCTTAGTGACTCCTAGTTTTACTTTCATTAAAAAATTAATCCAGCCACCAAGCCAGGAAACATGAAATTAATTATTGCTCTACCCTTAATTGGTTTAGGGGTGGACTTGGTAGTGTTAGGCTAATGGTCGGACTTGATGATCTTAAAGGTCTTTTCCAACCTAACTGATTCTATGATTCTATTTAAAGATATGCTACCTACAGTTGGAATTCTCCATGCAAAATCATGATACTGAAATGGAGGACAGCCCAAATCAAACTTTCCAGTCACCTCCAAGTAAGGATGTATCAAATAAGTCTTTTGGAATCCAGTGGTAATTTTTGCCGAAGATTTTAGTGTAAGCAGAATTGGGCCCTACAAAGAATGAGGAGATTATTACACGATTTTATAGGTTAGCCTCTAGTGAGGGATGGCCAATCCCTATACTATCCCTATACCAATCCCTATACTATCCCTGTACTATCACTTGTGTACAATTTCACTAAACTTTTAATCAAAGACATCCACCATGGAGAATTGTGAGGAGGTGGGATTTATTTGCTTGCTCACTGCAAAAACATTTCTGTTGCTTCTAAAAATGAGACTAGGGAAAACATATCACTTTGCCCATATTAATTGTGAGTAGAACTCTTTCACTGAGATGTCCTTATGCCTCCATGGTTAGGAACAGGGACTTGAGGCTTGATGTGGCACTGCAGCATTATCTTTCAGATCTGTGTCTTTTGCCATTCTTGTGCATTAACTGCCCAGATGTGGCCCCATTACAAGTCTTTAGAAAATGTCAGTCTTCATATGCTCTTTGCACAGTTGTTAGGCTGGCTGCTGCATTCATGGAAGGGCATATCTACAGTGAGTGTGCTCTAGCCTTTTCCACATATTCTTCCTGGCTCCCGTGGTACCAGAAATGAGATCAGGCACATCCCCTCTTGCCCCTTCAAGGCTTCCCATGTACAGAGGAGAAAGACACCTGAGTGGAACAGGAGGGAGAAAGAACAAGGCCTAGACTATGACGGTAAAGAGGAAATAAAATGGGATAAAGATCTGAAAGGTCTTGGGGTGGACTTTGACTGAGAGAGTAGGGGAGTCTGGGATTCAGACTGAGGACAGAAAGGATGCTGGAGACTTAATAATGAATTCAGGGGCAGGACAAAGGAGAGCATCCCATCCACATAACCTGGGAGACGAACTGGCGCATCACAGGTGAAGGTTAGCATGGAATGAAGAGGTGTGGAGAGCCTAGCAGAGTTGCCTGACATTAGCTAAGCCAAAGGTTTTAAGAAAAAATAGTCTGTGTTCAGCGTAGCTAAATGACATCATAAAGTATATAGAGCTGCATTAAGACAGTGTGGGTCTGGAGGTCAAACGATAATGTTATTGTTGTCTTGCTAAACTATACTAACACAGAAATGCTGAGCTTTGTTTTTTTCATTTTGTTTGTTTTTTCTTTGCGCAACTTTGAAAGGAAATTAATTTTTTTTTTTCTGACAAGCATAAAAAATCCTGCTTCTCAAAGTGCAAGCATTTATGAGGACTCAGTGAAAGCAAGAGCCTGAAAAGCCTAGGAACACCTATAGTGCTTGCCTTGGAGCATGTGTTACACCCTGCATGATACTAACCGTCTAGAGGACTGGTGTACCGCAGCACATGCAGTGACGCCCTGCAGTGTGGTCGCTTCTGATACTTATACAGCCTAGAAAACACAGAGACTCAAGGGTGAAATGATCACAGAATATAAATACTTTCTGGTAGAATAAGGAGCAATGGCCTGAAACTAAGAGAGGAAACATTTAGACTTGCTATTAGAAAAATATCCTTAATGGGAAGAGCAATTGGGCAGAAGAGCAGATTACAAAGAGAAGAGATCAAGGAACTGCTGCTATTTTAGACTGCATTAGGTTGAGAATAATAGCAAAAGCCAACATTACCTGTGGAAGTTCACTTTAAGTGTTTCATACTTGTAAAGGGTAGGATCCTTTTATTACAATATACAGTTATTAAGGAATTTATTTTCTCCTAATTCTTTTTCAAAGCAGTGGATATAATACACAATGATTGCAACCAAAGGAAAATGGATGGGGAGAAAACCATAGGAAACTGAAAAAGTGCCTGAAGAGGTTCTGAAAATTCCTCACCAGAATGAAGATACAGCATATATACCCATGGTATTTCTTGGTTATCACTTCTGGAACTTTTACAGCAATGCTTAGCATGAACTGAACTACCTGGGAGAGCTGAGCCAGTTGTGACAGGTGGGATATATTCTGCAGTATCCAAATCCAAATCCTGTGCAATCTCACTCTTCCACTAGGCTGAAGCCTTGCAGCTCTGAGAACTGTCTGATCTGTCATGCTGGATACCCGGAGGAGTGGCCATATGGCAAAAAAAGACTAGATGTGTTGTAGCACCAAAGAATGTGTTCAACAACTGTGTCATTTAAAGAAGGCACACCTTGAAAAGCTTTGTAATGTTAACAGGTTTTCTCCTGGTTTTATGCCACTTATTGCCTTTTGCATATGGCTTTATATTGAGTCAGATTCTCAGTCATGCACTAACATTAAATTATGACAGTAGTAATAATAAAAATACTACATAGTTACATAGTTTTGGCTTACATCATGATTTGATAACAGAGAACTAATTACATTATTTGAAAGAAAGAGAGGCAAGCATAATATCCAGTGCAAGATGTTGCAGAAATAAAATAATAATCTCATAATGTTGCTTTGTTTCTGATTTTTAATAGCAGGCAACATCTGGAATAAGTAATGTTATCTAGTTTCATGAAACATTGGAAAAGCTACATACCAAACCCTTTTACTATGGAAAATAATGAATGCCTGTGGAAATATTTCTGAGTTATGACAGAAAGGAAATTTTTATTGTTCTTAGCTACTAATTTACACTGTTAAAATTTAATTCATCTTTGCAAAAACTCTCTGAACCAAAAATAAATAATCACTGACTGAGATAAATAATGTGGTGGCTGATTGAATATAACAGCTGATGATGGTATCGGGATGCTTCAAAGACCCAGCAAATGTTATGGTTCAAAGAGGATGTTCATAAAAATACATATCTACGTATCCTTTACAAAGCATTTGCGTTTTTAAGCAGCAACTTAAAACAATTAATATCTTTTACAAGAATGATGAGGGAAAAGTACCTATGGAAGTTAATAAGCCGCAAAGGTAGTTCTTGAGCTCAGAATATATTTTTTCAAGACTAACGTTTCACTGCAGATGTGATGATCCAAAGTGCCTCCTCTGCTTTTTCTTACATGAAATATATGATGGCACAGGTACTTCAACTGTGTGTCACACCAAGCAAAGGAGAATTTCATTTAACCTCCACCATCCATTGATCACCTGCTATACATTCCTTGGCCTGAGCAAAACTATTTGTTTTTATAATTTAAAAATATATTTAGGGCACACATTTTAAACAGTATTTTGTTATTGATAAGACCGTATGCGTAACTATGCAATCACAATTAATAGAGAAAACCCAATGAGGATTTCAGCGTCGTCACACAAAAATAAACTTACTCCTGTGTCATGTAGTCCTGGAAGCTTAATTGATGAAAGTGACAAAATTAATTTGTTCTTATCTAGACTGTCCATATTTTTATTTTGAGGAGCAGGGTTTTTTTTAATGCCATTTAAAAGATCTGCTACATTACACTGTGGCTTTGCAATAAAAACTCAGTGTGGGACAGAGGAACAGCTGTGCTATCTCAGAAGCATCTTAGTGAACCTAGAATTGCCTCACTCAGATTTCTTTTCTCTTTGATAATGTGGCTGAACGCAGATTGATTTTTCTCTTAGTTTTCTCAAAGCTCTTAGAAAGAGGCATCATCTCTTTCCTTTTATCTATGGGAAAGACTTTTCAAAATACCTATTTAGTTGAGAATCCAGTTTTCCATCAAAACAATTTTGTCTGTACTCTTTTGATCAGCCTAGCTTAGAATCACAAACTGTCATATTTTCCTTGTTCCAGAAGGGGACTAAGGTAGTATTTCCATTTGCAAAGGCAGAACTGTGCTGGCAAAAGGAGTCAAACCTTTCTTCCAGCTTCTTCCTTCTTGCCTTTGCTTTATGTACTGGCCGTACAGGGAATTGAGAATCTGTATGCAGTAGTGGTCTGTGTATACTGCATGCAGGGAGTAAGATACTTTGGTCTGCCCCCTTGCACAAACACATAAGTAAAAACTGGTCAATTAGCATCTTGTCTTCTGATTCTTTCTTCATAAATAAGCATTCTTACCCCTTAAAGGTAAGGTTTAATCAACTTCACATGTCCATATAGAAGACAGGTGACAGTTCTCTCTAGCTCAGTTCCTGGAGGAAGCACTAATTCTGCACAGCTCTTAGAAGAGTAGGTGAGGAGCAGACTGGCAAACAAAGCAAATAGGTCCACAAGGTGTACCAAACCGCAGGTCTGCAGGGAAGGTTTTGTGGATAGATAAGAGGTCACAGACTAATTAATACCTGCCTTAACTCTTGAATGTGAATGATGAAAGTATTGCTCATGTTGAAACACTGGGAATGGTCCATCAGTGAAATGGGCTGAATCCTATTGGCTCTACTTAACCTATGCAGAGCAAGGAGGGGTGTCTTGGCTACTCATGTGGAGAGGATGGAAGGGTGTAACATTGCGCTCTGCAGAGTTGTGTATAGCATAAAAAATGACTTATGATAACATAAACCATAAAAGCAAAAATTTCTAGCAAAACACCCAGTGGCTTCAGTATGGCAGGACTGCAACTGCATACAAGAAGGGTATGGTCACAGTGGCTTGTGAATGTTATCTGCTCTTTATCTTGAATAAGATATTTTTAAAATCTTTCCTTAGCAAATGGATATTTAGCTTTAGACAAGTTCATTCACAGGGAAAATATAAGAAGAATATAAGCAAATGCCTGCAGTATACTGAAACTCTAAAAATAATACTACTATAAAATTCAGCACGGCAAAGCTGTTTCCTGCCTCCTGGGACCCAGACACTGGATAACCACTTATTGCCAGATATGTGCAGCAACATGATGAGAGTGGTGCTTTGGGGCTATGTCTCTTTGCTGAACTGCATTAAAAAGAACAAGGCTTTTTTTGGTCATATAGTGCATTTTTTTGTTGTTGTATGGCTTTATAAAAATGAGCTTAACACTGAGAGAGGCTATATGTACGTGTTTATTATTACTATCATAATAAAGGTTCAAAAATATGCAGTTTATAAAAACCATTTTTTGGCTATTTATGGGGTTTTTTTTTGCATTAATTTGAAAAAAAAACCCTACTTTTAGAAAAATAAAACCTTAGCTTACAGAAGTGTGAGATGTTTACACTTCATGGAAGAAATCTGCCTTTAACATCTTAAAGGTTTTCCTTAGTGACAGGGAGAAACTGTACTCTTTGAGTGAATGAAATGCAGGAGGTTTTTTCAGTGATGGGTGCTCAGAGAAGCCAGACTTTGCAAGAGCAGCATTCTTCATTTCTTTTCTTAAATCAGTAAGAGTGCTGAGGACATTCAAGGAAGACCTCAGCACTGTGCAGAAACAGACACAAAGGCAGAGCAATTTACCCAATATATTTGTATTCTTCCTATGTTTTGCCATATTTTTACTAGATATTCTTGTTATCTATACTTTCCTTTGGGTCCTCGCATCAAAAAGAGATGTGATACCACCAACATAAATGTGCTGTAAGGTTTATTGAGAGATGGGATTGCATGAATGGAAGGCTAGATCCCTCTCATCTTTTCTCTCTTCTTCGAGAGGGTGCAGCCCTGCAGTATTCTAATCCACTAATGGGCCCCATTTACCCTGAATGCACAGCGCGCTTACTCCAGATCATGATTTCAAGACTCCCTATCTTTTGGTCAGTCAGTAGTGTAGCATTTCTAGTCTTGTGGCTGGCTGGACAAGCTAAATCACATGAGTCTACCTCAGTCTTAACTATTTGTTAAGAAAAGAAATTATGGATGATTTTTTCTGTTTGTTACTTCTCTAATGCAATATAGCCATGGAGGTTATCTATGCTAATGTGCTCCATGAATCTGAGGCATGAAATAAATGAAAATACCATAATCACCCATTTGGAAATGCAGGAAGATTTAGACAGAATAATTACTGAAGCTGGAATTTAGCCAGGATGCCAAGGCTGAACATGCTTCCTGCTGCAAATACTACCATGGATCCCTTCCTGACTGCATGTGGCCAGGACCTGATTTTTTGCATGTGTTATAGCAAGCTGTCATCTCCTTTCAGTCTTGTCCTAAATTAAGAATGACATATTACATCCAAATCATAGACCTGCATTATCAACAGCTCATAGAACAGTCTTCAACATAATCAGTGTAAGTAATTTACCAGATAAAAGAATGTTAATAGCAAGTACAGTATAATTTATGTGGCCACAAATTGTACCTATCTTTCAGAAGAAGAAAGGCACTGCTGCGCACAAAGAGTGGATCAAGAGCAAGGTCAAGTGTAAGCACTTCTGTTTAACATGCACAGCCTGAAAACAGCAGGCAGAGCTTTCAAAGACAGATGGAAATTATACCCAATAAAGTTATTATAAATAATTGCTGTTTTTTCTCTCCTAGTGGGTTTAATATGGGAGAGGCAGTTATAAATGGAAGACCTATTCATTAGAAGGCATTTGATGAAGACCTTCTCATTTCTTCAAGTTAGAGTTGAAAGTTTACAACATGTAATATTAGAAAGAAATGGTCATTTTAGTTAGCTAAGTTTCTTAGCTAGCATGTGTAGATATATATGTAAAACACTGTTACAGGAGATTTTGTTCATGGTTCTTGTATCTCAGTCATACATGTCCTGAATGCAAACACAGGTGAAATTTTGTCTTTGGATTTAAGGCGCATCTTCTCTTTCTGAAAGTACCGGTACCTACAATGTACTAGGAATGGGCTAGGCTGTGAAAGGTAAGTATTTTCTTGATGTATACCAGGGCTTGGGATTTGTTAGCTGCACAAAAGATCACATTTTGCCCAGATTTTTTTTCTTTCTCCTCTTTATAACTCCATCTCATAAGCAGAAAGATTGAAAGAAAACATTCAGAAGCAGCAGACTGTATCTTGATAGTATCTAACCACAAAGCTTCCAGTTCTCTTCTCAGCAAACCTGCTCTTTGCATCATGGAGGGTTCCCCAAATCTATCCCCCCAGCAAGGGAAGAAACCTTCAGGCTCTTCACTCTGTGATGGAATATGGACTTTCTGAAGCACAGAAGAAAATGGCACTTTACTAACTGGCTTTCAGAAGCCTGCTTGGGCCGGACACACTTTGTAATTGGTACTATATGGAGAATGGTAATCAAGTGTTGAAACTTCCTCTGTGTTGTATAGAGATCACCCCAGAAATGTGATGTCTACCATTGTAAAAACCCTCATGCTTCAGAGATCAGCAATACAATGTGGTGGATGGAGGCCAATTGCTGCCTTAGGATGCTCCATATTTTCCAGCAAGGTAAATAAGCCTGGAACAAGTTGTCAGTCAGATGATTTTCCAGACAAGATGCAAGACTAGAACTGAGGCAAAGTGGGTTTTGTCACCGGAGTGCCCATAGATTTTCTTAGTGTTCATTATTGTTCAGTTCTGGTCCTATGCTTTTACCACTGTAGAAAACTTCCAGCTCCGTCCCCAAATTTACTTGGGAAAAGTAGAGAATGAATGAGCTCAGATGTGTTACACTGATACTACCTTGTCAGCACATATAAGTTCACTTAACTTGCTTCTGGGTATGTACTAATTTTCACTCCATTATCTTCACATTCTTGAGTGAACCCTGTGTCCAAGGGCCTGTGTCTCAGGCTTGTACCTCAGGAGCTTTGCATAACTGATAACATATCTCATCTAGTCAATTCCCCTAAGTCTATCTAGACTTTTAGTCATGCTCTGACCAATAGTGAGGGTGAAGTGGTCTCAACAGGTAGGTGAATAGTAAGAGATGTCAGCACTCTGCGGCAATCGTAATTATTGTAACTCTCTTGACCCCAGAAACACTGCTGGTGATACAGGGGCACTTCAGCTGATTTCTTCTTTTTGAAGTACATGCCACAGCATGTAACAAAGGCAAACTTTCCAAACTTCACAGATGGAACAGGCATCCCAGTCACAGTACATCAGACATTTATATACATATGTATGTATACACACAGATATATACTGAACAAAGGTAACTGAATTAAAGTCAGCCTTCCACAAGTCCCCTTACAGGTAAGTCACACTACAGGCCCTGTTTCTCACCATCCTCAATTGTGTTCCTGCCTGAGCTCTCTGCCAAAATCCTTTCATGCTGTATCCACTGCAAGGGAGTGAAGACATTAACACAAAGGCTCCTTGCTGTAAGGTGGCAAGGAGCTGACCAGGATGACTGAGGAGAAATTGAATTTCAAATCACTCACATGAACCCCATTCACCTCAAAGTTATTTTTCTCTCTTTCCATAGTTCATTCTCTCTGGTAGCACTGAGGGAAAAATAAGTGTTTTCATTGACATTTCAGAGACCCTAGTGGGGTTGAGGCATCTGCTGAATGCTTTGTTGAAATGAAGCCTAAGGCCACAGGCCCATTCTGAACTCCATCTTTTATGTAGCACCGCACCCAAATTGTTCATTGTTCAGAGAGGGCCCAAGGATACATTTCTTCTTCCTATCAGTGATGCTTCCATCTCAGCTCAGTCCTCAAAGGGCAATCTTCTAATAATATCAGTTTTCTCTTCTGATAGAGACTATGTTGCACATTACTAGTACAAAGGGAAGCCCAGTGTAAGACATCAATTGTTATTTTCCAGAAGAAACGTTTTTGGCCTTCAAGTTAAGTTACCTTTATTTTCTTGAAAATGTCACATAAAATTTGCAGGGCACCTCCTCCCCCCTTTTTTAAATACTAATTAACTTGCCTCTTTCAAGAAAGCAAACTGGATGCAACTTGAGATTTCACATGCTTCTTAGAAGATTAATATTTAATAGTGTTGTGGATAACAATCCATACTTTTCATAGAAACAAGGGATAGTCCAATATCTGGGCAGGACAGTGTGAGTCAGTCCTAATCCCAACTGAATCTGCTAGTGGGCAGATTATTTTAATCTGTGTTGCCATACTGCACCAGAGGTCTGTGAAATTATTTTCAAACACCTCTGTTATGGAGTGAAAACTGACCACTCATGTCTTTGCTTGTTTTAAATGGAATTCGTAGAAAGCCAAAAAAAAATCAAGAAGCTAGAAAAAAGCATATAATCCCCAAACAAAAGTCCATCTTCAGCTTCAAGAGAAAATAGTCTGTCTCGTGATATTGATAGAATTCACAAAAAGGATTGTTGCTTTTTCTTAAATAGGAAACTTATGAGAGCAGAAAAATTCCCTGATTGCCACTTTTCTGAAGAGCTTCTTCCTTGACTCTTCCCCTGCTTTCCTCTTGCCAACAGCCTTCTGACTCAAAGATGCAATGCACATCTTTTTCTGTCTTCTTTCCTTTCTTTTCAGTATTAGCAGCCTTCAAAAATGAATTTAACAAATTTCCCTGAAATCTGTACAAGACATGGACTCCTTTCATAGAAAGTTGATTTGGAGTTACAAAAATCTTTCTTTTTACCAAAAGATTGATAAATGGCAAGCCACAGCTGACTGGCCTATCATCCTTACAGTTCTACATACAGTCTACAAAAGAAATTCACACAACATGTTTTATTTCTCTTCCCTTAGCTATTTGTTTCAATCTTGTTTTTTCTGTTGGCTTGTTGCATCTTGTACCTATAATTTTAATTATATAATTATTTTCACTAACATCATGGAATATGACTCCATGCCTCTGTAGTCCAAGAAATTAGATCGTGGTGACTTCAATCTCTATGTATTTCAGAACTTATGTATTATTCTACCCAATGCACTAAAAATAGGTATGATCACTGCCAGCTTTTGTGGATAACCTATTTTGCCTGCTATATGAAGTACATATTCCCGTTCAGTCTTAAGGCTCTTCACAACAACATTATCTACTTTCACAAATACCGTGTTTGGCTACCAATTCTTCCAGATTTAGGTACATTAGAACCAGATAAGGACATTGCAAGCTGCACGTAACTCATGTTTGTAGACTGATCAGCCTTTATCCTGGTACTTTGTCTGGAGACCACAACTGATGTTCTTCATCCAGTATTATTGAGGGCAACCCTGGTTTCAATTTGCATTGTAGAAAGAAGCTGACCCTTCCTAGTTCTGAAAAAGAGCAACGAACCCATTTTTTTCCATTTACGGGTGATTCCCCAAGGAATGGGAGAAAACATTTGCAAATTATACCAGCAGACAAAAACCACTGGAATTATCTGTTGATTAGTGATGGCAAACAATCTCTCAGTGAGAAATAATGAGTTGAGTGGGAACAGATTGCTGTTCAATGCAATACTGGGGAAGAAGCTAGAGGAAGGATGTAGAAAGAAACAAGACATCAAAAGTGATGAGGTGAGAAAATGATCTTTTCAGCTCACACTGAGTTGATCTCAGAGTAGCTGCCATTCCCAATACCAGAAAAAGGGTGTGGTAGCACTCGTGAGGCTAAGAATGTGTAAAATTATGTTTTCTATGTGGATAAGAGGAGCTATACAGGCAAAAATCTGTAAGATTCAAAGTGCTGCTTGGAGTGAAATCAGTATAGAGAGAGATGACATCTAGATTTGAACAGGAGCCAGATCTGACTGGCTAAAATGACTGAGAGAAAAGGTGTTTCAGAAGCAGGTCTGAGGCAAATAAGAAAGTTTTTTGCTATGAGCCTGAGCTGATGTCTGGGGCAGACATAAAGAGATATGAGATAAAGAGGAGATTTTACATAATTTCTGACTTTTGAAGGATATGCTATACAAGACACTAAGTATTTTGTCACTTATCATCTGGGAATATTTTTCTTCATCTACTTCTGTATAGGTCTCAGAACAAAGACCCCTAATCCCACTTGAAGCTTTTGGTCACTATTGTAACAGAAACTGCAAAAGGAAATCAGATCTAGTGGGTCTAATACCACCAATCACAACTGGATACTCAAGTTTACACTTGGGCCTTGTTTGTCCTTCCATGACCTTTTCAGAAGCTCTGAAACAACACAAAATTTGTAATTAATCCATGGGTGCATTTTCTTCCAGTTTCAAAGAGTAGTTAAAGCAGCTGTATTTATTTATTTGAAAGATCAACAGCATGGAATTTGTTAAAATAAACCCACTGAGAACACTTGAATAAATTGTGTCCTTTCAAAGTGCTGGTGTTGATTTTGCATCACAGATCATGGAAATATTTTATTGGATACTCTCTGATTTTAAGGGAAGATCAGAAGTTTGTAATCCAGCTCACAGTCCACAGGCTTTTTTTCTCCAATTACAAATAAAAATCTTGCATTGAATGTAGATACATTAAGAGGATGAGAAAGAGTATCTCAAAAGCTAACCAGAAATTAAGAGGCATGGGATTTTTAAATGTATATTGAAGCAATTTTAAACTTAGAGGTTAACATAACTGAAGAGATAGTGTGAACAATTACTAGATGGTTCTCACTGAAGGGTCATTGTGAAAGCTCAGTAAAATAATGAGCATTGTATTTTTAATTTTCTCCTTTTGTTTATCCACAATCCACAATTAATAGCTTACATGAAGGCATGACTGATATTTGTATCAGAAATCACCAAAGTGTACCTTTGTTTCCAAGCCAATTTAAGTACTCTGGGATTTGCTTGGATTTTTTTGCCTCATCTGTTGCCAAGTGAATTGGAGAAAATGCCTTTTCAGCCAGACCTGTTATTGGCTAGAAGATGTAACTCTAGCAAAATCAAAACCACAACATATACATAATTTTGCTGATTTAATCGGACAGGATATTTCTGGTATTTTATTCTAAAAGAAAGACTGTGTGGAATACATGTGAGGGTGGCACACAGCTGGTGTGAAGCCGGTGCTGTGGGACCCACAGTTTGGTAAGGATGGGCTACAAAAGGAGGAGCAGAGATTTAGCAGTCCATAAATCCTGCAGAGCTACAGAGAGTTGACATTTACCAAAGAGAAGACCTTGAAGGAAGGGCTGAAAGAAATGTAACAGCTGGGAGCACAATTAATTGACAAACGCTGAATGCTGTGAATATTAAAAATAAAATGTGTAGAAATAGAATTTTCCTTCTTGTAGTTATGCAGACAACAGTAATTTTTTTAATGAGTAGTGTTTTGTTTCCAGTACCTACTGCATTGCAGTTTGTTTTTATAGTATAGTAATATATTATATGATTATTTTTACTTCTTGTTGGTGTTTTTAAACTCGTTGATTTTGGTGTATAACAGAATTGCATGTGGCTTCATTGTCTGAAGTAATCTTTTAAACAAGGATCCTCTCAGGGAAAACAGTATCTCAAATTTTGTTCTTTCCTATAGCACGACAACATTTTGTTACATCCTACTGATATGGATTTAAGATATGAAGGCACTGCTATTAGAATTATTAAAATTGATAACTGTAGCTGGTTTAGCTCCCTCTATTTTGTATTTGTTCTGCTCCCTCACTCTGACAGTGTAAGAATTTATTTGGTTTAGTCTTCCTTGCTGCCTTCATCTCTTCCTTTAAAGACAACAGGATTCTTTCTGTGTTGTTGTGCTCAGGTTTTCCCAGTGATTTTTTTCTTTTTAAGCCTCTAGGTGTCTTGGACCAATTTGCAATTTGCTGAAAATTTGAAGACAGATACTGAGCTGGTTCATCACTGATGAAAAAAGTTCCACAATTAAAATGGAAATGCAAGGCGGTTTGAAGGATGAGGTGAGAAAATACCTAGTATAAAAGTAATGTAAATTTTGTATCATGTAACATTATGTGAGGCTTACTGAAACTCATTTCTTTCATTTTATATTCAACTGATTTTAGTATCACTTCCACAGATTTACTCTGGTATAACTGATTTTATAATTTGGCTCCAAGAAGGATAGTGAAGAATGAATTAGCTTCAAACTGTCTTTCATTCCACCCCCCATCCCCCCTTACCCTAGCCCAGACTGGATACATAAACAGGATTAGGAGGGAGGGAGCACTTAACCTTGAACATTTACAGCAGAAGTAGAATGCTAAAGAAAGTATAAATTATTATAAAATGCCCTCTGGGGACATCAGGCAGAACTAGTTACAGATAGGTTCTGCACCTGTAGCAGATACACGCAACAAATGCAAAACAGTTTCCATGCCAGCTCATTCCTAGTTAAACCAAGAGTTCACAAGATCCATAAATCACAGGTTCTGGATCTCTGCCACTTGTTATAAATGCAAAAAAATGCAAAAAAGAAACATGGAAAGGATGATACAGAAAGTTTATTTCAGAATAGTGTTGTATTTACTTATTATCATAAATGTATATTACCATGATATTTAAGTGACAAATGTTATTTAGCCAGTACTTAATACTGAATGCAAAAATATTTCTTTCCTGAAATGAAAAGCTTTTTTCATATATCAAAATAACACCTGCCTGGGATGCCTCACTAGCAAAATCTGGATCAAAAGCAAGTTTATTCTGTGACCTTTCAGGATTTCTAAATAGAAAAAGAAATATTATTTTCAAAATGCAGGCACATTTCCTACAGGCATCTTGAAAAGTCCCTAAGTATCATATGCCCAAATCTCAATTTTACATTAAAAAAACTTTTATATAAATTTTAAGAATTTTCTTTAAAAAACGTAAAACAGGATTATGTGATAATCTAGAGGCAGAACTGAATGATGATAGATGCCACTCAAAGTCCCTGCCCTGCAGAGCTTTTACCATTTTATAAAAATACTAATGCAAAAAGGCAATTAGAGTGATCAAGAAGCTGAGATCATGATAGATTTCCAGCAACTGTCTTAACTGCCAAGTTTTAAACATATATTTGAAGCAAGCAAACTGGCATGCATTTAAAATAATAAATATTCCATTTTGTCATTCTCTTGGCCATTGATTTATTAAAAAACTGTCATTGTCCTGTTCTTAGAAGGCTTTCTGGTTCAAAGCCTCTCTGCACATGAGTAATAGTGAAGTATTTCTGTTTTAAAACCTTACAGTAGTCATGAATAAAATAATGATTTATAGAATACAGGAGACTCAGTAAGAAATCAAGACTCTAAAGGCATTTATGGTTCCTAATGACTGTCCTATGCTGGGGGCATTTACAAGTCTGCCAATAATAAAACTTTTATTATACGTGCTAGATGATGTATTTGTCTATACATATGGAATTTACAAACACGTACACATAACTGACTAACATTAGAGATGGTTACAGGCCAAATAATACAGTAAATAACCAGAAATATAACCAAATAACCAGAACCAAAGTTCTGCACAGACAAGAAGATTGGTCTTAGGCTGCTAACTTGTGAATTAAGTGATTTCTGTTCTGTGTGAAAACCTCTCTGCCATAGGCTTGAATCAAATAGTAAACTCGAAGAAATCACTTTAATTCCCTTGGCCTCAGTGAACTGCAGTAAATCCATTAGCCACATGAGGATTCTGAATATAAAGCTGTTAATGTTAAAGTTAAAATTTTATTAAAGTTGTGAGATGTGCAGAATTGTAACACCAAGGACCATGAAAGCACCTAGGAATGGCATAATTGTTATGCTGAAATTTTTCAGGGTTGTGTTTGACTATTCAAACACATAAAGTACAGCCATCATTGCAGAGCAGGCAGGAGGCAGGCGGTACCACACCATAACCTACTGTGCTGCACTTGAGACAGCAACGTGCCCTTGCAGCAGAGTCAGCCACCCACACTCTGGGCAGTATTAGTAAACGTAGCCAGCAGGTACAAGAAGTGAAGTGATCCTTCCCCTCCGTTTGGCACTTGTAAGACCGTATCTGGACTACCAGGTCCAGTTTTGGTCTTCTCATTACAAAAGGACACTGTCATTCTGGAGTGAGTCTATGCAAGGGTGACCAAGATGGTCAGGTGGCTAGAGAACATGGTGCATAAGGAGAGGCTGAGAGCTCATCCTGATCAGCTTGGAGTAAAAAAGGCTAAGAGAAAACTTTGTGGCTGAATGCAACTACGTAATGGGATGATACAGAGCAGATGGACCTAGGCTTTTCTCAGAGGTGCATAGTTATTGGATGAGAAGAAACAGAAACAAGTTGGAACATGGGAAATTCTGATTACTTATTAGCAATTTGTTTATCACAAGATAAACACTGCAACAGGTAGGCCAGAGAAGTTGTGGAAACACTGTGCTGTCTGTAAAGATGTTCAATAGTCCACTGCACTTGGCCCTGAACAACCTGGTATCAAACCTGATGCCTTGGAGCAGGGGCTTGGTCCAGATGACATCTGGACATCCCTTCCAACCTAAATTACAATTCTATGATTCTATTCGTGTACTACCATCAACTTTATAAGGATTATCACAGTTACAAAGTTAAATAAATCTCTTCCCCCTTTCTGGCATTTCTGAGCGCAACCCTTCATTTTGCAACTCCAGCAAAGTCTTGCCACATGCCCAGCACAGGGATTTTTCCCTTTTATTCTCATATGAGCCTCGTGCCTCCTGTGTAACTATTGTTCCTGCTCTCCTGGTTCAACTCTGAGTGTTCTGCGTCTGTCGGTGAGTTCAGTAACCAGATAATGTGCTTAAAGTCAAAATACTGCTTAGAAATCTGCACTTGGCAAGCTATCTTAAGCATTGCCAATGCTTCATGACCTTCACTCCAGCAGACAAGAGCATCCTTCAGCATACACTGCATATTTTCTTGCCTCAGTACTGACCATTCCCCCTTGTTCTAAGGTAGAAGATACATTCTAAGGCAGAGCAACATTTCAGTCTGAAATGTCTGGTCATAAGAGCAACTCATTTAGGCATTGATGAGTGGACACAGTACTCCAGCTGTGGCATCATTGCTTGTCAGGCCGTCCCTGGAGTACTGTGTCCAGTTCTGGTCTCCACAATTCAAGACAGACACTGACAGACTGCATAGGCTCCAAAGGAGGGCCACGAAGATGATTAAAGGGCTGCAGGAACTGCCCTATGAGGAAAGACTGGGTCTTTTCTCCCTGCAGAAGTCTCGGGGGGACCACACCACAGTATTCCAGTACCTAAAAGGTGGCTACAAAGAAGATGGAGGCTCTCTTGTCACAGTGAGCCACATGGAGAAGACGTGGTGATGGGTACAAGCTGCACTGGGAGAGGTTTCGTGTCTATATAAGAAAGGAATTTTTTACAGTGAGAACAATCAATCACTGGAACAACCTCCCCAGGGATGCAGTGGAGTCCCCAACACTGGAGATTTTCAAGACGCAATTGGACAGGGTGCTAGCTAATCTCATCTAGGCTCCATTTCCCATGAAAGGTTGGACCAGACGATCTTTAAGGTCCCTTCCAGCCTGGACTGTTCTATGGTTCTATGATTCTGAGTGCAACTCTTTCACCCTTTTGTTGTTCTTGGTTGTCAGTGCTGCCATTACCACACCATACACTTCAGGTCACAATCCATCAGACCAATGGTTTTGCCTGTACCATTGTCGTGGTTTAGCCCCAGCCAGCAATTAAACACCATGCAGCCGCTCGCTCACTCCCCCTACCCCAATGGGATGGGGGAGAGAATTGGAGGAGTAAGAGTGGAAAAAAAACACTCCTGGGTTGAGATAAGAACAGTTTAATAATTGAAATAAGGTAAAATGATAATAATAACAATATAATAATGATAATAATAATAACAATATACAAAGCAAGTGATGCACAATGCAATTGCTCACCACCCGCCAACTGATATCCAGACAGTTCCCGAGTAGCGATCGCTGCTCCCCGGCCAACCCCCCCCGGTTTATACACTGAGCATGACGTCATATGGTATGGAATAGCCTTTTGGTCAGTTTGGATCAACTCTTCTGGTTGTGCCCCCTCCCAGTTTCTTGTGTACCTGGCAGAGCATAGGAAGCTGAAAAGTCCTTGGCTAGCATAAGCAGTACTTAGCAACAACTAAAAACATCAGCGTGTTATCAACATTCTTCTCCTACTAAATCCAAAACACAGCACTATGCCTGCTACTAGGAAGAAAATTAACTCTACCCCAGCCAAAACCAGGACAACCATGAACATCCTTCTGCCATACAGTATCTTCAGAACAGTAAAAGGAAAAAAGCCCACATTCTAGAAGACTGAAGGTGGCATCCTACTGGCACCTTTGGCTTGAGTAATTTTTATAATCAGCAATTCGTAGCCAAAGATCTTGGTCTCATTATCATCTTGTGTAAGCCCAGTCATTTTTTCTTTTTTCATTCCACCATATTCTGAAATTATTAAGTTTAAGGCATTTTGCAAAATGACTGGTGTACAACTAGACAGTGAAACCCGGCTTCCTACTGTACTATTGCTAAGAAATCTGAAATCTTCTGTTGGAAAGCTGACCCCAGCAACTTACATTATTGAAGAGAAACAAAAATTATCAAGAAAAGCTTTTGCCATGTATCTTTCATTTAATCTTGTGTTCTGCACTTTGGACATATTTTGCTGTCTTCTTTTGGTGGAAATGTCTTTGAATGAAAATTTTTCTTGGTCGATCCTTTTTAACTTTTTATTGGATGTTTCTTCTACCTCAAGAAGACATTGAGAAAGAAATATATTTTCCTTTTTTCTCCTTTTGGGGAAAGTCTTCCATATTTGTGATGGTGTTAGGCCTTTTGCTCCCCACAGCATCTGATTTAAGAGGAGTATCAAGGGATAACATCCTACAGTAGGTCTATGAACACATCCATCTTCCAAACCAGTTTTGTTCTGTGGTGACTTGTGTATCGATCTTTCCTCTGTGAGGTCCCGTAGACTGGTTCATTATCCCTGACTTACAGAATGTTCATTTCCATCCGGCAATACCTCTGGCTCACAAAACCCGTCCCTGTTTAATGGCAGGAAACAATCATTGTCAGTTCACAGTGTTTTTATTTGTTCTTGGCGATCACACGAGTATTCACTGACATCCAACACAGGTGACAGCTAGTCCTTGCCATTCAAGAGATGGAAGGGGAGCCTACCTAGGTCAACTTAAAAAATAGCAGGCATCCGCAGGCTAACTGAGGACAACCACTTTTGGGTTTGTCTCCTGCAATTCCTGTTCAACCCCTGAGCCCTTGGGTTCCTGTGAAATGCCCGCGCCGCCAGGCCTGCGGATCCCACCCGCACGGCCTCTGGCTCTTCCTCTTCACGTGTGGTACTTCACAAGCTGCGAAATTAAACTTCACCAACCTTAACGCAGGCTCGGGAAGCCCGCCCCGCCTCGCCTCGCCTCGCAGGCAGCCCAAGCCAGCACGCGCCGGGCGCGTCCCAACCGCTACCAACCGCCACCAACCGCCACCGCCCCGCCCCGCGCGCCCCTCCGCCGGGCACAGCCCCTGCCCTGCCCTCCCCCCACCGCCCGCTCGCGCGCTCTCGCCCCGCCCCCTCCGCGGGGCCCCGCCTCCTTGTTTATCCCGAGGCCCCGCCCCGCTGGCGCTTCCTTCCTCCTGCCGTCAGCTGGCGGTGGCCGTGACGTCAGGGGTCCCGGCCGCACCTCGCGGGCGGCGGGGGCGAGGCGAAGCGGTGCCGGGCGGGGCGGGGGGGGAGGAGGAGGGGGGAAGAAGCGGCCGGGCGCCAGGCGGAGTGGGGCGCCCCCAAGATGGCGGACCAGATCCCGCTGCACCCGGTGCCGCGCAGCAGCCAGCGGAGAGCGGCCTATTACACCAGCGCCGCCGCGGCGCAGAGGCACAACAGGTACGGGCAGGGGCGGCGCGGCGCGGCGGCTTCTCCCCCCGCCCCCGCTCCGCACCTCGAGCGGCGGGCGGGGCCGTGTGTGCCCCTCGCCCAGCCGCGTTGTTCTGTGGGGCTCCGGGACCGGCTGCCCGGTCCGCGGGAAGGGCTGCCGGCCCTCCATAGGCCGAGAAGGGGGCTGCCGGCAGCCCTCGGCTCTTCCAGGCCTCCGTGGTCCTGGCCGCCCCCCTCGGCCCCCGTGGGACGGCCCCCGGCGGCGTGGCACGGGGCCGGGGCGGGCTGTGGCGGCGGCGGGTGGTGCCGCAGGGCCCCGCGGGAGGATGCGCAGGGCGCCCTCGGCCCTGCCGCTCCCGCCGCCGGCCCCGCGGCCGCAGGTGCGGCCTTCGCTCCCCACGGCCCCGCGGGGCGCAGCCTGCAACTCCGCGCAACTCGCGTCCCTTGCCAGCAGTTTACTTGCGAGCGGGATGCCCGCTTTGGGTGGCTCATTTTGGGCGTCGTTGGTAAATATGCTGTGACGTAGTGGCTGGCTGTTAGCACGGAAAACGTTCTTGAATGTAAGAATTGAAATAACTCCAAATTTGTTGACATGTGCTCTTTTGGGGGTTAAGCACTTTGAAGAAGCCAGTTTAAAGATCTGCCATCAAATTAAGTTTTCAGGCAAAGATTTAATGTTTCTTTGCTTCTTATTATTCTGAATAATGTCTGGGTATACTATTGTTGAGAGCAAGGAAAAACTTTCCTCCATAATTTTGGTATGTCCGTTGGACAGCACTCTTACAGTGGAGGACGTGATTATAGTTAGTTGTTTGAGGGTTTTTTCTCTTCTCTTGTTTTTTGAACAACACTCCTTGTGGACACAAGGACTGGAGGGCGCAGTTATAGGATCTGAAGTAAATGGACTTTCTGAAACCAGAATAGATGGTGCTGTTGTTCTAATTCAAATACAGTGATAAATCTGTTTTGTCATGAATAAAATGTATTTACTTCTTTGTCCAGATAGAATAACTAACAGAAAAGGTAGCTAAAACTGTGCAAAATAGGCTTAAATTATGTTGTCTTGATTCTTAAAATAGATTAAAATATTTTTTATGAGCATTCACAAGCTTGTTGGATAGTCTGCCATAGTAGTAGCTATCCCCATCTTGCTAATACTTGAATGTCTGACAATTTGTAGTAGGTTTGTCCTCTGTTTTGAGGTAGGGCAGTGTTATCATCATCATCCCTATTCCTCAGAGAGATGAAGCAGGGGAAGCTCTTTCTGGAATCTGTAAACTTCTCAGTAGGTGGTGTGCTTTGGAAGAAGGGAAAGGGGAGGATTATGTAGGCAAAAACTTAGTCCAGACCATTGAATATATCATGTGGTTCCTGGTTCCCAGGAGTGTTTTGGTGATTTGAAAAATGCTATAGGTATGGTGGGTTGAATTCATAAATTGGGTAGATACACAGGTTTATTGAAGGTATGTTTGCAGGCAATAATTACAGTTACTTATACAAACTGTTTAAACCTGGCTTTCTAAGCAGATTTGGCAAGCTGTAAGATCTAACAGGGAACTACCGATTCATTACGATCTGCTTCTTCCCCTCTGTCTTGTTTGATCAACATCACCCTCCAAAGATTGTGGATTAAATTCCTTCTAGTTTAGATTACATCTTTCAGAGTTACGGTCTTTCATAATCTATGTGTTTCTCAAGTGCAGGTGATACGTATTTAACTTACTGATCCTCCACACAAATGATTATCTATGATTTTCATTACTTTGTTCAACTACCTGTAGGTTTATAAAACCTTTAAAAGTTGACAGGCATGTTTATTAAGTGTCTTTATTTTGAGCACTTGATTAAATAATCTGCTCTTTTGAGCTCTGAGAATTAGAATATATATATCAACCTCTTCACTCACTTTAATTCTTTATATTTTTCTTAAGGTGAGTTGAGTAGGTTGGTCACTCTCCTTCAAGAATACCATGCCCTGGAATTGTGAGAGCACCTGTGTACTTTGGAAGGTGTCCTATGAACCTGTAACAAAAGCATGGGAGTGCTTGTGTAGATTCTACCACAGATGTCTTGTGTAAAGTCAAAGAGGAAATACGGCAGTCCAGATAGTCGAACTACAACTTGTAAGTCTTATGACTCTAAGCTTGTAATTGAACTACAGCTCATATGTCTTTATGAATGATTCATCCTGCTTTTCTAATCTTTATCTTCAGCACAGACTTTGAAGAAGCCTTGCATTCCTGTGGAAACTGCAGCAAAGGTCCTGATGTTGCAGATACTTATAAGAGTGTTGAAGTGAAGTCACTGAGGTCTCTGATATGCAGAAAGCTATCACATGCATATATACATGCGGATTTTGCCTAAAAGGGTATAATTCATACTGCTGAAGATGTCCAGAAACAAACACCAATTAAAATATAATAGAGTTGGTATCTCAGGTTTAATCCAGTACTGTGGTTTCTGGGCCCCCAAGAGTCTTTGACTTGGTGTGATTTATTTCTTCACTGAAGAATTTACAGACTTTTGAAAGTCTTATCCACAGATCCTTCACTTCAGTGTGGTAGTGTTTTTAACTCAAATTGATTGCCCTGCTACTGTGCAACATCAGTTAATACAGCTAACCAGCTGCTAACCTTTAGTGGCCTCAAAGCTAATTTGTAGGATAACTTCTTTTGCTTGAGCTAAGCAGTCTGTAGGAGTCTGCCAGCATTGCTGTAGTTTGCTTTGCAGTGAGGACAGAGACTTTCTCATTCAGTTTGTCCTTAATGTGCTTTGTGCTTTTCAGATTGACAGATGGATAGCACGTATTTTAAAGCTGGAATGTGTTTTTTCCTTGCATACCTGAAGAAACTTTGATACACACCTGAGATTCTACACTTCTGTATAAAATTGTAGCCAGTTAAGAACTGTGAAATGTCCTGGGATGGACTTAATATATAAACATGACAAGATTAATGTATTTTATATATTCACTTTGTATGTGTTAAGGCCTGTTTAAAAAGATAATTAAAAATACACATTAAATGTTACCTATGGTTCAATGAACACATGCATCCTGTTCTGCTTTTATTTCTGATGTTTAAGGGCAACTTACTATTTTTGCAGTAGAAATTCAGGTTTGAATTTTAGAATTCAGTTAGTTAGAAATTTATATCTTCTGCCATCTTCCCCTACCTCAGATGGACAGAGAACTGTGTACTACTGTTAGAAATTAGGGAAATCTATTTTGAAGTGAAAGGTTGTTCATCTTCAAATTATTAAAAACCCCTTGGTATTGTTTAATATATTCAACCTGAATAGTTGTAGAAAGCTTGGGGAAAAAGAGGTGATTGATTCAGCACTTGTTACAGTGCTTTGTCCTTCAGCATGAAGGATCTGTTATCTACAGGAAGAATAGCTGCTGCTTTTTGTTTACATTGTGAAGGGAACAGAGGACCAGAGAACATCCAGGATCACCTTAAATATGCGGGGAGACTTAACACGCTTGCTCTCACATGTTAGACTTGTATTTGTCATTGTCAGCCCTAGAGTAATCAACTGCTAAACACAGGAAAAGGGAAGTTAACTGTGCTGTGCCTGTGTTGTCATGTGAGGTTGATGGAAGGAAAACAAGAAGCCTGGTGGAATTCTGAAGCTGATAAGAAGTTAAACAGTAGTCAACCCTCACTCTACCCATAAGCAAAATACCTAGTTTGTTCAGGTGTCCTGCACTTGCTGCTGTCAGCGTATGCTTGTATTTGGCATGAATAGGCCTAAGGTGTGAGGTGTTGAGACTCCTGAGCTGGTACCAAAAAATCAGGTCTTACTAGCTGTGTCCAATATCACAGAAACTCTGTTGCACTCTATGTATTCACAAAGGTGATGTCATGAAAAATACTCACTCACTGGAAGGAATCCTCTTGCATGATTATTCATACTATGGGTCACAGTAGTGTACTTAGGAACCACCACACCAGATACATCATGTTGTTGCAGTAGGGCAGGTTGTGGAACAGATCAACTGCTGTTGCTTGTCTCTGTGGTTTTCTCACTGATCGAGCAACTGTGTTTTAAGGCAACTGGCTATACTGTTATTTTTGAATTCTCATTCTTTTATGTCATTAGTGAAAAAGAAAATCACATGAGAAAGAAAAGAGAACAAAATAATAGGATAATGTGTCCTTTGTCCAGGTAAATGCAGGAAATGTGTTGCTTAACAGCTGGTGGATTGTAGTTTGTTTCATGTGAAGTATGTATAATAGGACCAAAAAAAAAAAAAAAAAAATCTGTTCAAGGCAAAATGGAACGGAAATCTGCAGAACTCAAAAGTTCACTGGGAATTCACATGCTTCCCTGATACTTACAAATGTCAAACAAATTTTCATATTACGAAGATAGTAAGATAATTTAATGTAGTATTACTATTCTAATGCTTTTCATTTAAATGAAAGGTATTCCTGGCAACCCTGTAGTCCTTCTGGTTATGATTTCTCAAGGTGTTTGGCTAGGTTTCACAGTGAACCACTGAAAAAATAGACACATACAAATGTCAACAGATAATACTAGATACATGTGCAGTAAGTCTGTGATTTCTTTAATTTCTGATGTTGTGTGAAGTGAGCTTTGTTAAAATATTTTGATACCCAGTTCCTGCTTTCAGTTGTTTGTTAGAAGTGCATGTTCTAGTTCTGAACTACAGTGTGATTTTTTTTTTGTAGTTCAGATGTTATTCTTCATATTCCAGTGACAAATTATATGCCAGTTTTTGATATTTTAAGTGTAATAGTTAAGAATAAAAACTTCCCTAAATAACTCAAAATGTTATTTGTTGAGACCATGTAACAATCATAGGACCTAACATCTCTTGTAGAATGGTGTTTACAGAAAGTTCATAACTTGTTTTGTTATAACTGGGGGTCTGGAAAGCCTTGCAAAACATCCATAACCGCTCAAAAAACCAAACATTGATATGTATCAATAGAGTTTACCTGTTGCATGGGTTGTATGCAGTGATACTTGGTATTTCTTGCAGTTTTTCTGAAATGTTGCTAGTTTCTATGAGTCTCTTTCCCTGGGTACTTCTGAATGTTTAGAATAAAAGTTCTTACAATGTTTGGGCAGTTTTAGAGGTTTCATTTTAATCTGCTCTTCTCCCCCCCACACCTGTTAATTGAATGGCTCTACATATTTCATCCTAAAAATGAGTTTGAAAATGATAGATGAATCTGAAGGATTGACAATATTGACATTAATTTGAATTTTAATATAGATTCTGTGATAAAGCATTCTGAAGATGGAACTGAATTTACTTTTGAGCATCTAAGTTTTAAAACTGCTGTTGCAAAGTGACAGTAACTTCTTCAAACATCTGTTGTTTGACCAGAAGCAATAAATTTAGTCCATGAACATAAACTGTAAATGTTTATGTTACTTTTTTATAGAAATAGCATCGTTGATGCTATTCATCCTACTACTCAGGATATGGTCACAAACTCCTAAAAGTTAAGCAACTGCAGGAGTGTGCAGGAGTGGGTGCTGCTTGTGAATTGTCTGCATGTGTGTTGGCACACTTGCACTTGCTCGTGGAGAAAGCTCATAACATCATCCTGGTTCCTGTGATGCTTTGTTTAATTTGGAGCCCCTGTCTTGTGTGTGTGGTTTTCTTGTTTGGTTTTTTCCTCTGTGACATGCATACAGAACTGTCAACTATGTGGATGCATCATTAGATTAGTCTAACCCACTTCTCTGTCCTCTGTTCTTTGCTGGAGGTGGCAACTCAGAGTGAGGTGTATTGGTTGTTACTGTGATATCAAAAATTACAAATGTTACAGGCTCAGCTGATACTTGCCAGAAGTGTCATGAACTCTGAACAATCAAAAGTGGTATACTTGATAAGTGTTTTATGTTACAGCTACTAATATATAGATGTTGAAGTGTACTGGAAATGACAACGCATTAAAATACACAGCTGGATGTTATGCTGATATATTCAACTACACGTCTAGCTTTTGTTTTAGCGTAAGGAGGAAAAGATCAAATGTGGTACAAAGAAATCTCTGTAGAATTGTAGTTAGGACACTTGTCTGTACTGTTATGCCTTTCTTACAAAGTAGATCAATCATGTATGTCCTTTTGTTCTTTTTACAGGAGAACTGTTGCCCCCTGGTTTTTACTGACTTCACCTGAAATTCAAAGTGTTTGTCTCTTTGGCAAAGCAAAACTTCTTTTCATTTAAAAAAAAAAAAAAGTCACTGTCTTGCAGGACCTACTGTCCTTTGTCATTAGCCTTTCCTGAATTGTGGTTTTGGACAGAGATTCACTGTTGTTGTTTGGAACTATGTCACTGAGTAATTCTTAGGCTGAACCTAAGATGCCATCTATTAATTCTTACTCTTCCAACAGGGTTGTTTGCATAGCACGTTTGTACTTGGCATGTTGTATTTGTGTAACAGTGGTTGAGTCTGTGTTTTCAACACTCTCTCGGGTATGAAGTACCACTAGGTTTTAGAAAAAGAAGTTAGCAGTGAATTTGTTTAACTTTCTTCTCAATGAATGTTCTATGCCCATTGTTCACATATTCACATGCCTGGACTCCATGTTGCTTTGTTTGCTGAACACTTTAGTCATAAGTTAATACCACTTGTTGGGGCTGGCGCCTGATTTAGGATAGGTGTAGATTCTGAGATTTTTGCCTGGGATGAAAGTCAAAGTAACTTGATATATAACTTTGGCAAGGCCATTTTTCAATATGTTAATGTTTTCAGAGCTTTTATGCAATGTGTGGTGTCATTGGTACACATTGGTTTCTGTGGATTTTGCTTTTCAGGGCAATCTTTGATTTAATGATGCAGGTATATGATGCGCTTTATACACATATAGAGCTGTTCACAATAACAACTGTAAAATATTTTTATGTACAATGACTTTCATTGGTGTCATACCTGAGAAGTAGTTTGTAATGCTTTGTCTTCAGACATAAATTTTTATGATATAGGAACTTTAAGTGA
Source organism: Pelecanus crispus (assembly GCF_030463565.1). Taxonomy (NCBI): domain Eukaryota; kingdom Metazoa; phylum Chordata; class Aves; order Pelecaniformes; family Pelecanidae; genus Pelecanus; species Pelecanus crispus. The sequence continues at coordinate 69,404,380 of NC_134644.1, forward strand.
TTTTAATAATTAATTGCAGTTCTTGACTTGACACTACTTAGAAGTGTGTATTTGGAAAAAGTTGTCCTTATGTGTTTTTCTGCACTAGTAATACTCTTTCACACCAACATAGGTTTATAGACAGTCATAATCTTTAGCATGATTATTCTTAGAGTAATTATCCTGATCTGAAGGATTTTAATCACTAGGCAAAAAAATGTTTGAGAATTTCAAGTTGCTATTGCAGATGATGCTGTCTTTTGCAATGAGCATGTGACTGTGTGTGCAGTAGAATAAACTTAGTAAATGTATTTCTAAGGTTGTTCATGTTTAAGCTATTACTTTTGCCCTATATTTGCATGCCTTCCTGGTTTGTATCTGTAGTGTCTAAATACAGTGATTTGTGTTGCTTGGGCAGGCATTTGGATTGCTAAGAAGAGGGAGAGAAAACAATTGATTGGGCTACAATGTCAATAACAATACCCAGTGACAGTGATAAAAGGGTCCTGTTGTTATGATCAATGGCATACCCTACTAATTAAAACCAGGGTTCTGGTGAATGTAGATGATGTTTCCTCAGGTCCTGCTGTGTATTTAGGTATTTCTGGTACCTATTTGTTAAATACAGAGACTTGCTCATCTTGTCGTGGGTTGAGATAGATCTTATATTAGGATACGCGTAGCATTTTGTAAGGTAAGCAAAGAATAAGAGTGCCATTTTTCATGAAGTCTTCATTTTGCAGATCTTCTGAATTTGCTTCATCTGTATACAGCTCTGGTAACAACTGTGAGCTAGGAGAGAGAGAAGGCAAATAGCATTCAGAATGTTTGCTTTATGTAAGTGTCTGGTGGAACCTGTAGTTTTAGTGTCTGTGACTTTAAGCAATTTTTGATAAGCTGTTGGTGAAAGGGAGCTGCCTTGGTAGTAACTATGTAGTCTGCTTTTAGACCTTTTTCTCAACAGATGTAAGGGTTTTTCCCTTAGTTCTGCATGGCAGAAGATGCCAGTTGTGGGTTTTTTTTTTATTGTAGTAGTTGATAACAAATGCTGCCTTATGTTCTTCAGAATATCTGCGTGCATCATTTGTAGAAGGCTAGGGAAAACTTGATCTATTTCGTCTTATTGCAGTAAATATTATTCAACTCAGTGACACACTCAGTAATAAACTTTCCTGCATACAGTAGAAGTACTTTTTCCTTCTGTCTATTTTGTTGTCCAATGGATAAACATGCACTATGATGGGAGTGTTGTAATAGGTTTTTAAAGATCCTATTATGCAAGGACACAAAAGCAAAGTTAACTATTAAAACTGGATATAAACGTTCAGCTATACAAATCTTCCTTGAAAGCTGTTCAAATGTGGTTATTTTTGTTCTTGTTGTAACTGTTGGAATACTGTGGCTAGTGTCGTCTTCCATGTAGAGATCTGACACACCTGTCTCTGATAATGCATATAAATTTGTAATAAGATTATTTTGTGTGTGTGTGTTCATATTTCTTTTTTAGGCCAGGTCTTGGATTCGGAGACTCCCCAAGTAATACTGAGTAGGGGTGCACTTGCATTAGAGGTTCAACTAAAGCTAAATAGGAACAAATAGTGGCAAGCTCTAATCAATTCTAAAAACTTCTGAAATAGTTTTTCTGTGTTTTGGAGGAAGAGGTTGAAGGAAATTCTTTAAATTTCATGCACTTACCTGTAGAAGATTTTTCCATTTTCCACTTCTGTTGTAATCTAGGAACAACATGATTGCTCTGTAGTTTAACTGAATTTACTGCTGTGTAAAGCATAGAGGTGTTTGAAATTAGAGGGGAAGAAGTAACTTCCAATCTTTAGAAAAGTGGAAGAATTGGAAAGAAAATAAGTATTTGTAATTTGATTTCTCTCAGCTTTTAGCAAAGCAATCTGTTTTACAGAGACACTGGATATTTGAATAAGAGCAGCAATTACATGAAAAAACATTGTATACTTACAAGCATGGTTATGGATGAACATTCATTTCTTAATAAATTTTTTCCTGCTGCTGTTCAGAGTTTCCTGGGATTTTTTCTTTGTCGCAGGACAGGATCTGAATAGTTATGTCAGTGATACAGGCAGCCTGCAGCAGTTGCTGCTTTGATGGCTTGTCCTTTAAGAAACAATTCTTGCTCTTTATATAAATATGCCTGTTGCTTTCTTCATTATTCCTCCTACTGCATCTCTGCAGTTTGACAGTCTCCTTCCTTATCCTCAGACTGAGAAGGTGTTCACCTAGGTTAGCCCTTGGAGGAAATACTGGAGGTAGAGCAGGATATGGCTGAGAGAGGTCTTTCCTCTGCCCATAACCAGAAGTAGAGGGAGTCCTGTGGCTAGCAGCAGCCACTGAGCCAAATCACCAGTGCTTGGTGGGATGGGACATCGTTATAGTAGTAAGCAATGGTAGCTCAACTGCCACAAACTGGTCTTTCTCAGCTTTTCTACTCAGGTGCTCAGCTGGGACTTTTTCCACTGCTGCCTCCCTTCCATGCTACTCTGCATCCCACAGCCATCTCCTATGTCCAACTGCTGTGTAGGCTTGTGGCCACACATTCCTTTTCCCTCCCTCACTAGTTTTGGGAAATACTGCTTTAAGACATCAGCTTTGTTTTCCCTTCTTGTGAATTACAGTATATAGCACAAGTGATAGGTGACAAGGAAACAATATTTATGCAGTATCTGCCACAGTGCTTCTATCCTACCTGGGTCTTTTAAGCAGGCACATAGAAAAATCCATCATAGGTACTGCTTCTGCATTTGTCAAGTGAGTAAAACCAGAAGAACATGCAGTCATGATTGCCCTGCCCCTTGCACCTTCCTGCTGCACCCTTGAACATTGCTCTTTCAGAACAATGGAAAACTGACAGAAATACAGAAATAATTACAGATCTAAATAGGTAGCCAGATCAGATTTAAATGAATTAAAATGGTTCCCATTACCGGTTATGCAACTATGGAACTCTGCAGCCGCATCTACTCTGGCAAACAGCCATCAAAGTGGAATGATGTAGGTACAGGTGACCTGAGGCATCATTTTCATGGCAGATATTTGTATCAAAATTTCATTTAAAAGTATTTATTGTACATGGTTTCCTTTCCCTTAAATCTGTTAAATGATATTCCTAATAGTCAGATTTTGTTGAAAGTTGTTTAATATTAATGTTCCTTTTTTCCTTAGGAAACCATATTTTTGTCAAGATAGTTGTTTTCATACCTGAATTAGTAGTGCTCATGCTGAGAGTTTTGATATCTTCACTCTGGCTTCTTTATTCATGTTGCTTTCAGTGCTTCCCTATTTTAATAAAAGTTTCTAGGATTATACTTAATTGATTTGTCACTCAAGAAAAATCAGCACTTCAAGCAATTAAGTGCAGAAAAATACTAGGTAACAAAGATTTTTTTCCTCATTCTAGTTATGAAAAATCCATTATTCATTATCTTACTGTTTTTAAATACTGAACTACAATTTTCCAACACAATAGCAAAATTGCTTTTGAAACAGAATAAATTGCTTGCCAGTTCAGAGGCTGTATTTTGAAGTCAGGATTACTAAACATGATGGTGCTTATGCTCATTATCTTCACTACTTGGTGAAGCTCCATATTTAAAAGTGCAAACCTAGATACAGATTGTGGGGGAAAACCATATTTGTTTATAATGGCAAAAAAAACTTAAAGAAATTATGATTAGGACATCAGTGTACTTTGCAAATTTTACTACATTTACAAGAGTAGATTTAAATACTATGCATGTCTGAATGTGTTTCTCAGCCAAGTCTTTCCCATAATTCTCTTGCATTAACATGTTCCTTCAAGAGATACTTTAACCGTGTTTGCTGTGTTACCTTTGTTTATAAAGGATATTTTTGAATCAGACACTTGTTAACTTTGTGCAGAAGTAAAAGGGATCTGTTACTTTGTAATATCTTGCTGCATACTTCGGTACAGCTAGCAGATTGTGATTTCACTGGATGGCGTTACAAATACCCTATTAATTGTTTGGATGTCTAACAGCAAAACACAATGCAATGGAAAGCTCTGTATTAAAACTGTGATAATGTAATTTGCAAATTTAACCAGGAGAGATTGTAAAAGCATTGAATGTGAATCTGTTTAAACATGGGCCTGTCTTACTGGAAGTCGTAGCATAAAGTAATGTCTTAAGTTTTTTCTAAGCAGTGGTTTTATTGTCTACTGTTAAAATTAGTCTATTCTGAGAGTAATCCATATAATTTAGTATAATATACATGTTAATCTCTAATAACTGTTCTGTTTTGGGAAGAGAATTTTTTGTATAGTGTTTTTTCTTCATGACCATTGACAGTAATGGGAATGGAAAACATATTGCCAGACTGCCATATTAAAGTAAACATCACATGCAGCTTTTTGCAAGCAACGTTGTTTGTGAAGATCAAGGTTTTCATGTTTGGTTTAAAGTTATTTTCCTTTTTTTTTTTAAGTGGATACTGGTAGTAATAATTCTAAAAGCACTTTCCATGCCATATTGTCACATAACTAACTTTCTGGGAACTTGTAACTTTTAACAAATCTACACAGTTTTTTAGTTTGAAACTTTTGTTGTGTTTTCTGCAGTGTGGTTGTGGTTTTGCATCATTTGAAACAGATGAGGATTTTTCTTCTCAAGGTCTAACATGCTAAAGGTTCCAATACTCAGTTGACTCTCAGCTGGCGGGAATGGGGTGTGTGTGTGTTTATTATTATTTCTATTATTACATCCTATTATGCATTATTATCTGGTCTGAACACATTGTTAACATCCCTTAATAATGTCCCATACCAAGTGGTTCAAAGGAGGTGCAGAAATCAGGGCATCACCTGCCACCGAAAGAGGAAGTGTCTAGCTAGTGACTGGTTAACCAATAGTGCGTTTGGTTTTTTTTCCCCTCTCCTTCCTTATTAGATCTTCCTTCTTAATTGTGTTGATACCAATTTATTACGTAGCCAGTGTAAAGTATGTGGTGTACCTTTTCAATAGAAATCTAATACTACAATACAATCCCTCCCTCCCTCTCCCCCTCCCTTTCCTGGCATCCAAAAAGGTTAATTACTGCTTTAATATATTCCCATATACAACAGGGCACAACACAGAAAATCTAGGGGAAAAGGAAATGGTTTCAGATTTTTTTTGTATTAAATATACAGTAAGTTGAGAAAATGCAAATCCAGTGATGGTGCTTTTTCATGCTTCGTCCTGGTGTTTGTAATGTTACTTTCTTTTTAAAATATTGGGTCTGTCTATCAAGTTTTTTGACTGAATACTGCTCAGGGTGCTGTTCCGTGTCAGCAGAACTCCACCCTGCTCAAGCAGGGCCACCTAGAGCTGGTTGCCCAGGACCATGTCCAGACAGCTTTTGAATATCTCCAAGGAGGGAAATTCCACAGTCTTCAGGGCAAGCTGTGCCAGTGCTTGGTTATCCTCACAGTTAAAGAATAATAATTCTTGTTTCCTGATGTTCAGAGGGAACCTCCTGTGTTTCAGTTCTGCCCATTGCCTTTGGTCCTGTGACTGGGCAGCACCGAAGAGAGCCTGGCTCAGTCTTTTTCGCAATCTCCCTTCAGGTATTTATCATAGAATCGTCTAGGTTGGAAAAGACCTTTAAGATCATCCAGTCCAACCATTAACCTACACTACCAAGCCCACCTAAACCAATCAAGGGCAGACTAGACTAAACCATATCCCGAAGTGCCACGTCTACCCTTTTTTTTGAACACTTCCAGGGATGGTGACTCCACCACCTCTCTCGGCAGCCTGTTCCAATGCTTGACCACCCTTTCCGTAAAGAAATTTTTCCTAATATCCAATCTAAACCTCCTTTGGCGCAGCTTGAGCCCATTTCCTCTCGTCCTATCGCTAGCTACTTGGGAGAAGAGACCAACACCCACCTCACTACTACCTCCTTTCAGGTAGTTGTAGAGAGTGATAAGGTCTCCCCTCAGCCTCCTCTTCTCCAGGCTAAACAACCCCAGTTCCCTCAGCCGCTCCTCATAAGACTTGTTCTCCAGACCCTTCACCAGCTTCGTTGCCCGCCTCTGAACACGCTTCAGCACCTCAATGTCTTTCTTGTATTGAGGGGCCCAAAACTGGACACAGTATTCCAGGTGCGGCCTCACCAGCGCCGAGTACAGGGGGACAATCACCTCCCTGCTCCTGCTGGCCACAGCATTCCTGATACAAGCCAGGATGCTGTTGGCCTTCTTGGCCACCTGGGCACACTGCTGGCTCATGTTCAGCTGGCTATCTACCAACACCCCCAGGTCCTTTTCAGCCAGGCAGCTTTCCAGCCACTCCTCCCCAAGCCTGTAGCGTTGCATGGGGTTGTTGTGACCGAAGTGCAGGACCCGGCACTTGGCCTTGTTGAACCTCGTACAGTTGGCCACGGCCCATTGATCCAGTCTGTCCAGGTCCCTCTGCAGGGCCATCCTACCCTCGAGCAGATCGACACTCCCACCCAATTTGGTGTCGTCTGCAAACTTACTGAGGGCACACTCGATCCCCTCATCCAGATCGTTGATAAAGATATTGAACAAGGCTGGCCCTAAAACAGAGCCCTGGGGAACACCGCTCGTGACCGGCTGCCAACTGGACTTAACACCATTTACCACTACTCTCTGGGCTCGGCCACCCAACCAGTTCTTTACCCAGTGAAGAGTATGCCTGTCCAAGCCGTGAGCTGCCAGCTTCCCGAGGAGGATATTATGCGAGACGGTGTCAAAAGCTTTGCTAAAGTCGAGGTAGATGACATCCACAGCCTTTCCATCATCTACCAGGCGGGTCACCAGGTCATAGAAGGGGAGATCAGGTTGGTCAAGCAGGACCTGCCTTTTGTGAACCCATGCTGGCTGGGTCTGATCCCCTGGTTGACCTGTACTTGCCTGTGGAGTTCGCTCAATATGAACCTCCCCATAATCTTTCCCGGCACCGAGGTCAGGCTGACAGGCCTGTAGTTCCCCGAGTCCTCCTTCCGGCCCTTCTTGTAGATGGGCGTCACGTTGGCAAGCCTACAGTCATCAGGGACCTCCCCTGTTAACCAGGACTGCTGATAGATGATAGATTTATAGACATTAAGAAGATCCTGCCCATGCCTTGTCTTCTCCAGGCTGCACAGTCCTAGCTCTCTCAGCCTTTCCTCATAGGAGAGATGCTCCACTCCCTTAATCATCTTCATGGCCCTTCATTGGACTCTCTGGTATGCCCATGTCTCTTTGGGGAGCCCAGAACTGGACACAGGAGTCTAGCGTGTGGCCTCAACAGTGCTGAGCAGAGGGGAAAGATCTCTTCCCTTGACCTGCTGGCAATACTTTGCCTAACACAGCCCAGGATACCAGTAGCTTTCTTTGCGGCGAGGGCTCACTGCTGGCTTACGTTCAACATGGTGTCCACTAGGATCCCCAGGTTCTTTTCTGCCAAGCTGTTTTCCAGCTGTGTGGCCTCCAGCATATACTGATGTGTGGGGTTGTTCCTCATCAGGTGCAGGACTTTGCAGTTCTCCTTGCTGAGCTTCCTGAGGTTCCTGTCAGCTCATTTCTCCAGCCTATCAAGTTTGCACTGCATGGCAGCCTGCCCATCTGGCCTATCAGATACTCATTCCAGTTTTGTCATCTGCAAAGTTGCTGATGGTGTGCTCTGCCCCTCTTTGTTCACTAACAAAGATGTTAAACAGGACTGAAACCCAGCATGGACCTCTGGGGTACTCCTCTAGTTACTGACCCCCAACTAGACTTTGCGTCACTGGTGACTGCTCTCTGGGTCTGACTGTTCAGCCAGTTTTCAGTCCACCTGACTGCTCATCCAGCCCCTGCATCAACAGGTTGTCTGTGAGGATTTTAGGGGAGACAGTATTGAAGGCTTTACTGAAGTCCAAGTAGACACTATCCGCTGCTCTCTCCTCATCTACCAGGCCAGTTATTTCATCATAGAAGTTTATGAAGTTGGTCAAGCATGACTTCCCCCTGGTGAAACCATGCTGGTTACCCCTGATGATTTTCTTGTCCTTCGTGTGCCTGAAATGGTTTCCAGGATGAGCTGCTCCATGACCTTCCCAGGGACTGTGGTGAGGCTGACAGGCCTGTAGTTCCCTGGGTCCTCCTTCCTGCCCTTCCTGAAGATAGGAGTGATACTTGCTTTCCTCCAGTCTTCAGTCATTTCTCCCAGTTGCCACGATTGATCAAAGATTATCAAAAGCGGCCTTGCAATGACATCTGCCAGCTCCCTCAGCATCATGGGTGCATCTCATCAGGGCCCATAGGCTTATATATATTCAGTTTACTTAAGTGTTCCCTGACTTTATCCTCATCTTCCTTGCTCAAGCCTTTCCCCTTGCTCACTGAGACCTGTGACTCCTGGAAGTCAGTCTCGCTAGTAAAGACTGAGGCACAGAAGGCATTCAGTACCTCAGCCTCTTCCATGTCCTGTGTAACCAGGTCCCCTCTCTCATTCAGCAATGAGCCCACATTTTCCCTAGTCTTCCTTTTGCCACCTGTGTACTTACAGACTTCTTGTCTTGGACATCCCTGGCCAGATTCAATTCCAGTTGGACAAGTTTTGGTATTCCTCCCAGGTTACCCATCCTTACTTCTACCCTCTGTGCACTTCCTTTTTGTGTCTGAGTTTGAACAGGATCTCCTTGTTTATCCAGTCAGGTCTCGTGGTGTTTTTGCCCAACTTCCTATTCATTGGGGTAGAACTCTCTTGAGCTTGGAGGAACTGATCCTTGAATACTAACCAGCTTTTCTGGGTCCTCCTTCCCTCCAAGAACTTATCCTATGGGACTCTTCTAAGCTTTTAGAACCAGCTTTTTTGGGTCCTTCTTCCCTCTAAGAACTTATCCTATGGGACTCTTCTAAGCAGTTCTTAAAAAGGCCAGATCTGTTCTCCTGAAGTCTAGGGTTGTGAGCTTGCTTGCCACCCTTCTCCCTGCCCTCAGGATCCTGAACTCCACCATCTCACTGCAGCCAAGGCTGCGTTTGACCTTCACATCCCCAATGAGCCCTTCCTTGCTTGGTGCATATGAGGTCCAGCAGAGCACCTCTCCTTATTGGCTCCTGTAATTATTTGGAGGAGGAAGTTGTCAAAGCACTGCAGGACCCTCCAGGACTGCTTATGTCCTTTTGTGTTGTCCCTCCAGCAGACACCAGGGTGATGGAAGTCCCCTGTGAGGACCAGGGCCTGTGAATGTGAGGCTGCTCCTATCTGTCTGTATAAGGCCTCATCTGCTTGTTCTTTGTATTCAGGTGGTCTGTAGCAGACATCCGCTATAATGTTGCCTTTACCTGTCCTCTCTTTAATCCTAACCCAGAAGCTCTCAGTTAGCTCCTCATCCATCCAGGCGGACCTCCACGCACTCCAGCTGCTCTCTCACATAAAGGGAATGGATTTTTGGTTTTGTTAGTTACTATTTTTATATGGATAGTTTCTAGGTTGCTATGGGGAAAATGGGACGGTCCCAGGATGCACATTGTAAGAGGTGACTATACAATACAGCTTCATAAAAATCAAACTTAGTAATTCTGTGCCAAACACTCTTTTTTTGTGACTCAGTCCTTTTTCTGGTTTGTTTGTTTGGGGTTTTTTTCCCCCTGAGCTCTAGGAATTATTCTTGCACTAGGAGTAGTAAAGAATAATTTCAAGGTAGATAAATTCTATATTACACAAAAAATAGATGATAGTCTACTAGTCCTCCGAACTGTGAAGTATTTGAGAAATTTTAAAAACACATATGCAGAATATCTTTTGATTTATTCTGGTCAGATATGTTTTTCATCAGCTGTTCCTACTTAAAGACTATTTAACTACTATTGCGAATAGTGTCAAGTAATGGTTTTTATATATTTAAAAGTTTTTGCTTTTGTGTTCAATTTGATATGTTTTTCACTTACTTTGTAAGCATTTGTGCAGCCCAGCTTTTCTGACCGTTTTGTTGGTCAGAACAAAATGTTCTGTATCGTGTATTTTTATTGATTAGGGTTATTGTATGTGTTATTGCATACAAGTAGATGTTCGTTTCTTGACTATAATGTTTAATTCCTTTTAAAATTTTACTCTAATTAATATCCTTATTAGTCGTTTTAATAGTCTGTGAAAGGAAACCTGAGTAATAGTGCAGTTTCTTTCAATCATCTTCCTGATGGTGTAAAAGTATGAACTGAAGAAGTTACTCAATTTGCATGCACTTAGGGCAATTTTCTTATCGAATACTCCAGTATTTTGTCTTGGCATAAAAAGCATTCCAGAAGTGTAAAATTGAAGTGGAGAATAGTTTCTGGAAAAGGAAAGGACCATTGTTAGCTTAGTGTTGTTTCTATAGGTCCCACAGGCAAATCTGTTTTGACTTGCTGAATGTTTTTGCGTAGACTTATAAAAGTAACTGTAATGTTTTAGCAATTAAAACTAAGGTACTGTTGTGCTGTGTAGAAAGAGTGACTCAAATAGAGGACTGTGCGCACAGGAATAGACAATAGCAAAGCAACTTGAAGAAGCTCAGTGGAAATCTAAAGTCTGTACTTCTGTGAAAACTCAGTCATTTGCATCTGCTATAAACTTTGCCAAGTAAATTCTGTTTAACAAAATCTTACAAAGAATCCTTTGAAAAGTATGAAGTTGCAGCTCTGTGTGTACAAATTATGTAAGAAACAAGAATTTCCGTAATGACTTATACTATGATTGACAATGATTGCAGGCCTTTTTGCTGTATTACCCATTTTTAATTCAAATCAGAATTTCTTGTTGATGTGTTAGCACAAATACATGAGATGTTTAAATGAAAATATCTCTATAATAAAATTCCATATGGCAAAAATTAACTTGTTACTGTAGGAGATTCCCGGTAATAAAAAATGATGTATTGGCTTATTTATGTAGTGTTTTTATTTTATTTTGCCAGGTACCAAGTGGAAGATGAGTCCTCTCATTTGGATGAAATGCCACTAATGATGTCAGAAGAAGGATTTGAAAATGATGAGAGTGATTACCATACTCTACCAAGAGCCAGAATTTCTCAGAGAAGAAGAGGCTTAGAATGGTTTATCTGTGGTGGCTGGAAGTTCCTTTGCACTAGGTTTGTTACATACCAGCACTTCCTATTAAACTATTAAACGAATTAAGTAAATAGTAACTGTGTATTGTGTGATATGTGCAGAGTATGGGAGCATAATAATTTGCTTGTTGTGTACCTTTTGACTGCTTTGCCTGCATTTTCCCTACTAGGACATTACTAGCAGTTAATAAAAAAAGTTCTGAAGAGCTGCCGCTGTATACTTTTCCTCTGCTTCTGAGAAAGAGAGAGGCTTTCAAGAGACATCATGTACTAAACTGATAGTAGTCTGAGGTCCGTAATATGGCATATAAGCCTGGTCCTCACTTCTCAAAATGACATCAGGGTAGAGGGGTTAAAACTTCCTTTTACTTTTGAGGGCATTAGTGTGTTAAGTTGACAATATGTAAATTTTATTGATGTTGCTGAAAAGAAAAAGCAAATTAAAAATGATTAGTTAACACTTCAACTTTAAAGGTTAAAGAATACATGTAACTGGTGGCCTTGGAGTGAATTACAGCTGGAATCAGCTCTTGTGATTTCGTTCTTATTTAGAAATGTTTTGTGTTAAACTGCTGTATGCAGTTGCCTTGGAATAGTAACTTTCTAATGAATTGCCAGCAAGTTTCTAAATATAGAAATTCCTATTAGGATGATTAAGAATCATGGGGTTTTTTATCTTGAATGATAATCTGAGAATCAGTCAAGTGAAGTGAGTGGAGCATTTTCAGTGAACTTAAATGATTAATGCTTTTTTTTTTTCCCCCAGTTAATTTTAGAATTGATGTAGATAGAAGTCTTTACAGGTGGTTTTCATGGCACTTAATAAATTTCAAGAGGTCTGATACTGTTGTTTTACCTAAGCAAAGTTGTATTTGTGCACCTTTAGTTTTGAAATAATTTTGTTAAACATCTTTACTATTTGCAGAAAAATATAATCTGTGTTGATATCTTTTTTTCTATAATGATTTAACAAAACCTCATGGATTACTAATTTTATTATAGAGAATAAATGTTTGGAAAGTAGCAGGAAGGAAGTAAGGTAGCAAAGTTTACAGAAACAGTGTTTGTATATGTAGGTGACTTTTGGAGGCAATGTTTCCGTTACAGAAGTACCGTTATAGTTTTTAAAAAACACTTTAAAGGGGCTGTTAGTCTTTTGGACATACCTTAAAATTGAGATACCTTTCAAATAATGTACTTTAGGTGAGTTTGGCTCTCTGAGTATTAGTGAGTATTAGTTACTGTGATTATATTCCTGTAAGTTTCATGAAAACAGGTAGACCAATAAAGGCTGCACCCTGTAGTTGTCCTGACAGGGAATTTGCAGTGTTTGGATAGAGGCAGGCAGTTGCAAGATGAGTTTATGTTGGAACTAATTAACAATCATGAGAGAATGTCACAAGAAAGTGTCATTAATGCTGAGAACTGAAAAATTTCATGTTCTTGCTTGCTTTTTAAGATTGATAGGTACATCTGAGCTTTAAGTGGAGCTCAAGTCTAGAAACTTTCAAACTTATTAATTAAAATACTTGAGCCATATTTGTGACGGATTTTTGAGAATGAAAAGAGCAAGGAAATAGCATTAATGGATTCATTATTTTGCTACATCTTACACATATTTTACTGCTAACGTAGGTGTGTAAAAGAAAAGCCTTCACTAAAAAAAGAGGCCTTGGAGGGGTATGACTTCTGCTTTGCTAATTTCCTCAACGGAATTTGTATACAATAAAGAGTCCATTCAGTCTTGTATTTATACCTAGAGTCTTTTTAATCACATTAGTGTTTTCTAATAACAGAACATCATAGCAGATACAGAAGCTTGAAATTTCAGTAGGATATTAGCAAGGCAGAGGATACTCCCACAAGAAAGGTGCAGACATCTGCTTAGATGGGGTGGGGAAAAGTAGCTGGAAGGATGGTGAATCCCAGGGTGTCTTACCTGCTGGTCCAGTCAGGCAGGATAAAAACCCCAGCTTGAGTGAGCGCTTCTGAGTGAGTACGTAAATACCTGTCACGGTGATAGGGAGGCTTCTTCTGAGCTCAGAGCACCACTGAGGCTTTGTTATTGATAAGTCAGGGATGTGCAGTCAGTGTTAAGTCAGTTATTTTTTGATGGTTTCTTATTATAACAAAACTGTATGAATTTTTGCTGGGGCTCACAGAATACTAGAGTTTTTGAAATGCCTATTTGCAGTTCATAAAGTTGCCTAGTATCATGCAAAAGATCATACAGGAAACCTGGAGGCTACTGTATTGTCATACATGCAGTTATTACTTACACTGTGTAGTAGAATGAGTTACACTGGTTTTATGTGGTGTAAAGTATCTGTTTGGGATAGAATTGGGTGTTGATGCCTTCACACTTGAAATGGAGAGGAGCATGTGAGAAAAGTTTTCATGTGGGTTGATGGTGGATTATACGTTATGCAAACAACTGAAACTTATTTCCAGAAGGCAGACTGCATTCTTTTAAGTGTAATGTGAGATTAAATACAGCATAGTGCTCTGAAACCTGTTCAGTTGAATAGAATTTAAAATTTCATCCTGTTTTTATAGAAATTAGTATCTCATACCTGAGACTGGGTGAGGTTGAGATCTCAACTTCCATATCCAGAATTTCCTTTTGTGCTTTAAATTGTAAATTTTTCAAAGCTGTGACAGAAAGATGAACACAATAAAAGACTGGGCATTTGTCTGGAGCCGAGCTCAGGGGGCCCCTGATGTCTTTTGGGTTCTCAGTGAAAGTCTTGTGTTTGTGTTCAAAATCACTCTACTTGTTGCAAACAAACAAAACCCCCCCATACCCGCTAGGTTTTTTTGTCTGTTTTACATTGTTAGGATTAATCTCATTTTTGTGAGAGGAAGTTTTCCATCTCTTACTTTGTAGCTTTAGAATTTTGTATTCTATAGATTCTTGTTGCTACATCACAAACTATTACTGTTTAGTTGAAAAAGTTTCACCCTTTTGGCAGGAGCAAATATGGAAGGTTTGACAAAGTTCACTGTACATTAAAATTGATTTTTGTAAAAATCCTTTGTTCAGCTTTTAAATTCTGTTTAGACAACAGGCTTGTTGATTGGTACTGAATGGCGTGAACTTTATTTGCAAATCTGCAGCTCTTCTAACAGTTTTTACATTTGCAAGGAAAAAAAAATCATAATTAAATCAAATGTTGTCTTTGATTTTGAACAAACTGAAGACTTAATTCAACCAATATAGCTTTTAACTTCAGAAACTGCTTATTTCTTGCTTTCATAGCACAGTTAAAAGAAAACTTTGTGATATAGCAGCTGTTTTGTGGCTATAATCATTTCCCCTTTAACTTACAAATTCTCTTCAAGCTTGTGAAATTATAATGCACATAGATCAATACTCTGTAGTTCTTTGGGCTGGATTGATTTCTTTCTCATGAGATTTACATTCCACTTGTTATCAAAAAACACTTTGTCCCTATGAAAATGGTGCCATTGAATGGCATTTCCATATGAAGTGAAGGGGATATCAAATGCTCGGATTAATTTGGGCTCTAAGATGGCCTGTACGCTTTCAATTAATCTGCAACGCATTTGTTATGCAGAAGCATGGGAAAATGCTGATCTTTTAAGAATGACATGACCACTGTGTTGCTTTTGGCCTGATTACTGAAGCTACCTGTTGAGTACAATAATTACAGTATGTTTTCTTTGCAGAACTAGTTTCTGCTACTTAAAACCTAATAAGGAAAAGCTGACCCTTGTAGACAATATAGAGCTTTTATATTATCTTTCCATTCTGATGAAAATGCTGTTTTGTGAAAGATACTGGCAGTTAAGCTTGTAGGATGAAAGTAATGAAAAGAGAAAATAAAAAAAGCCTTTATTATTAGAGCTGCAGAGTCAGTTGAGACTTTTACTTTAGCTTTTGACTTGGAGAGATACGCTCCATTTATGAAAAAGTTGAGGGTTCTTATTTAACAATTAATCTTTTTTTTTTTTAATATGGCATCAGTTACTAATATGAAGGCTGTGGTTATTGTTCCTTCAAATAAAAAAAAGTACGTTAGGAAGCAGGTTGGTAAAGCCATTTAATAAATATACATTAAAGTTCTTTTATCAATTAATTAATTTCTTCATATATACAATCTGTTGTATTGATATAGACAACATGGCTTATAGCTAGCTTAAGAAAAAAAACCCTTTCTGTGCATGTGTTGAATTTTCCAGGCAAGGGTATTTGAAATAAATGCTTAAATCAATAAACGAGAATGTGATTTTTTTTTTTTTTTAATCGCTGAATCTGTAGCATAAGGTGTGGTTTTACATTAAGATTTCAGGAAAATCTAAAGTGTGTCTTGATCATGCTGCATCTTACATTATGTTTTTAGGATATCTGAAGCTTGGAGAATGCTATCCTGATTTACCTCCTCATGTTTGTTTCACACAAATTTAGTGGGTACAAAAAGCCCGTGAAAGGGTCCATACCCTTGCACAAAAATAATTTCTGTATTGGGGAATGTTAATTTGAGAACAGACTAAGTATGTATTGGGTGTTGATAATCTGAGTTTCAAGAATATCTGGTGGACTTCATTGTTCTTAAAAATCTAATTAATGTAAATGGATTAGGATTTCTGAGGCCAGCATGTCCACCTCTTATTCTTCCTGTGATATAACAGTGATTACTGCTGAGATTGTAAATGGCAGAATCTAACTGATTTTTACTTTTAAGGTAGTAAAACTAATCTGAACCACTATGATACTGATTTGGGTATAACCTGTAATATTTCCATCATCTGAGATTTTTCTTGCATCTGAACTTGAGTGTTGTTAGCTCTTGTCAGTCAAATCCCTTTTATCAAAGGTTTCTCCCTTGTTTCCCAATCAGACATCGTTCTTGTGTCTGTACTTTTTGGCATTTGCTAAACTAATGGTCATTATGGCATCTGTTTCAGCTTTTCTGTTGATCTGTAATGGAGAAGGTAATTTCAGAAAGGGGAAACTCTGTGGCAAGGAAGGCAGTATAATTCAGTTGTTCTAGTCAAATGTTTAATTTTAGTAATAGAAAAGTCCTCAGTGTCTGAGGAAATTATTCTACAAAAGAGACTGGGGCTAGTCAAATGTTCAGTCCGCTTACAGTTTAAATTCAAAAACTGATTTAAGCAATGCAAGATTTCAAAGGCTGTCAGGAAATTTCTGTCTACGGGCTTGTAGACAGAAGCTCTCATGCTTGTTCACTTTCCCCGGAAAAAATTACTTTCCTTGGAACTGTTTTGCTACAGATCTGTCTTGACACTTCTTACTATAAAGCTAAGGTGTCTCTTCTGTTTGTATTGTCCTCTCCCCTCTCCTGCCCTGGAAACGAATATGTTTTAAAGCTTTAATTTCATGAGTGGTTTTATCAAGTGTAAATCCAAGCTGACAGTGCGTGGAATCGTTCCACCTTCTGCAAGCATGTACCCTGCATTGTTTCAACTATTTTTACAGTTTTATAGATTTTTAAAGATCAGGGGTGGATCTAACTGAAAATAGTCCCCCTTTTATTCTGTGCTAGTTTACAGCCAGATTTGTGAGTCTGGTTTACCCATGCAGTTGCATGAGTAGTTGTGTCAGCCCAAGGGAAGGGGCAAGAATCCACACCTTTGTTATGGGAGGAGGGTGTCACTAGCCATTTCAGCAGCAGCAGGGTAGGTTCACAGCCATTAAACTGGTTGTGGAATCATGCCATAGAAAGACTGCTGTTCATTTTGTTTTAAAGACAAATTTAAGTAATGATCAAGGTAACTTGATTTTTCTGACTTAATTACTAAATAACAGCGCTGAATTCTGAGTGTTGAACTAACACTTACAATTTTTGCGACAGAATAATTCTTTTTCCCATCACTTCTAAATAGTGACAAAGTTGCTGAATGGGCTTATATTTGTAACAGAAATAAAAGGCATGTTTACATAGGATCAAACCAAATTTCTGTCCATCCTGTAGTGAAAGCTTCAGGGAGGAAACCTTAAGAATCTAGCATTTAAAATTGAGGTAATTTTAAAAAATGTCAGCTTGTGAGTATTGGTATAGTGGCATTTCCATAACAAAGTCAGTGTTGCTTTGAATGATTTTTACTATTGCATAACTTCTAGTTTTCTTTAAAAAGAGCCTGCAACTTTGAATTCCATTTGTTTTTTGGCAAAATTAGTTTGTAGTAGGCTTGGGATAATGTAGGCTACAGACAAGAACATTTTAGGTGGGACTGTGGTGATGCAAGCTAACTGTCAGCCTTCCTTCCCTGCATATTTTTGTGTACCATGATTCTGTAACTGTGGAAAAACAGAATAGGAAAGGACCTTAGGCGGTTGTCCAGTTGATTCCTTGCCTGCAGAGGATGGATTACACCTATCGCTTATGTCTGATGTAACCGGATCTTAGAGACCTACAGTGGTAGCAGTTCTTCCACCCTATGTTAGAAGCATTTCCTCAATGTGTATCCTGCTGCCCCCCCCGCCCCTTATTTATTTGCCACAGCTGAAGTCCATCATTACTTAATCATGGCGGACCTAGAGAATAATTGTCCCTTTCCTCTTCACAGCTGTTTCTTGCATACTTGAAAGCATATTAGGTCCACACATTAGGTGTATCTAGTAGACAAATCTGCCCTGCTTTCTAGACCTGTGATCATTTTATTGCTCTTATGTGTGGTCTTTGTTTTCCCAATAGGCCTGTTTGTTGAAATTTGGTATTCAAAATGGTATTGTAAACCAACTGAGTTCTTGCTAGTACTGGACTGAGAAAAAGGAATACATTCATCACTTGCTAGCAGTATGCCTGTCCATACTGAGCAGATACATGCCCTCTTTGCACATGTATATCATTCTCATGCAGTAACTGAGTCCTCTTTTGAGCTGCCATCTACTAACTCTTTTCCAGTTCTGTATTTGTGTAGTTGATTATTTCTGTGTCAATATACAGTGTTGTGCTTTTGCCTGTTTAATTGAATTCTACCTCTTCCAGGTAATTTTTCCAATCTGTCAAGACAGCTTTGAAATCTAATCTCTTCTTTGCATGTACCCCTGTCTCTTCAAGCTTTTTGTTGTCTGAAAAATGAAATATTTGATAGTCAGTTACCCAGTAAGTTCTAGATAAAGCTTTGCAGAACTTTACTGAAATTACTTTGGTTTTATAACAAGCTACTCTGCAATTATGATTTCTCCAAATGTGTCAGTTCCAAGAATATAATCCTTTACTTTCCTTATGAGGAATATCTTGAGAGCTAAGTTTTATTGGAGACATAGAATCATAGAATGATTTGGGTTGGAAGGGACCTTTAAAGATTGTCTAGTCCAACCTCCCTGGCCATGGGCAGGGACATCTTTCACTAGATCAAGGTGCTCAAAGCCCCGGGAGTCAAGAGATGACATGTACTCTCAAGCAGTAGTGCATCTGGCTCTTCTCAGAGGGAAATTAGTTCCGTTTTAGAAGTTGCTCTTGACATGTCAGTGTTGGTTATGACTTTGTTTTCTTTCAGGTGTGTACAAATACATAGAAATAGGTAGACTTTACAGAATTCATCCAGGAAACAGTGCTGAGGTGACTGGATTGTAACTTTTCCCTCTTCTCAGCAAAATCGTTTCTGCTGGTTTGAATGCAATTTTTAAGAGCTTCCTAATGGTTACTTTTTTTTTCCCTATATCAAAAATATTGTCACTTTATTCAAAAACCTCACTAGAAAATGTGTCACTTCTTCACCCTTAACTTGACCTGCTGATGTAGCTGAAACCCACTGTGACCAGCTAGGTCTGTGCTTTTGCTGCAGTAGGTGGTCATGGAGGGCCTGTCTGCTCAGTCTTCCTGATTCACTTGCCTAAAACAGACTTCCAAGATGATTAAGGCACCTCCCTCCAGTATCAAAAAATGCAGAGAAATTCTCCTTTAACATACGGGATTGTAAAACAAGTATATACAGTATATGACAAACCTGCTTTTCTTTCCAAACTACCAGTTCTTTCCAACCCATCTGTACTCATTTGTGTTAATAATCTGCCCCTGTGGATAGTCCTAGCAAGTCTTAGGCTGATTATATTATGTGAGTTGAGTCACATCCATGTTTGTTTCTTGTTTTACTGTTGTTAGTAAATAGTCTGCTGAGCCTCAGTGGCATCATTCTGTTTGCCTGCCTTTTGTTCCTCCTACATTGTGATCTTATTCCATCATTCCTGTGTCCTTGTCCAAATTGCAGCTGTTTAAAGGTGGCTGTGAGCTCTTCTGTCTATCTCATTGCTCACAGTATAAACCCTCTTCAGTAGATTTGTAAGCTGGTTAGGCAAGGATGCTCTTCCTCTCTTCTGTGAACTGAAATTCACCATTGCAGATCGTTGTGCGATCTGCATTTACATTTTTGGTTTTTTTGGTTGAAAACATTTGACAGTGTGGCATTAGGTATGCTTTCCTGTTACGTCTGCTATAGGCAGTGTTACGGAGGAAACTAAGATTTACAAATTATGTGGTAATTGTATACAAAGCTGTTGAAATTTTTATCTAACAGAAGCCTTACTTCCTCTTCAGTCATTACCATAATTTGAGTATCAGTAATACAAGATAAAGAGTTTAGCCAAAGGACTGTAAGGTATGATGGATCAGTTAATTATTTAACAGTGGGATAATTTAGTCACTGCTAATGCAGACTTGTATTAACTAGAATTTTTTGAACCTGTGTCAGGGCAAGGTGTAGTGAAACTTGTTGTTATTTTATTATGATTTCATCTAAAGAATGTGCAAGTATTTATATATGTATATGTCTGAATGAGTTGAGTACCATGTAATTGCCCTAAATATTGTAACTCAGTGTCATGTTTGCTTATTTAGATGTGGCAGAAATTTTTAAGCCTGTTTTTCTTAGGTATTTGCCTTTAGGGTTCCAGGTTTGGAAATAGTAATTGCATATAGTAAATTTTTAGTTTTAAAGTGACCAATTGTTTTTCTTTTCAGTTGTACCGATTGGCTGATAAACATTTGCCGAAGAAGGAAAGAGCTGAAGGCTCGCACAGTGTGGCTTGGGTGTCCTGAAAAGTGTGAAGAAAAATACCCCAAAAATGCCATAAAAAATCAAAAATACAACGTCTTTACCTTTATACCTGGGGTAAGGCTACTAACCATTTTTTTGGTGTTGGGCTGACTGTATGTTCTGTGGTGTCTTTTGGTGATTCTGCAAAAGATAATTCTATTTGCCCAGATTCTTCTTTTTACATTTATCTCAATGTCTTCAATGAAAGTTGACAGTTGAGAGCAAGGCTGCTTTTTTTCCAAACTGTTTTGTTTTCAAAGCAATATTTACTGAAGAAGTGCAGTGTGCATGATGGAGTGGAATTCAGTGAAGCTTTAGAAATTTGAGATGGGTTTCCTTGCACTTTTCTATTCATCATTAGGAATTTGTAATACTCTTTTTAAACCAGAAGCACTTCTACAGTCAGTTGTGAAAATACTATGAAGCACTGACTTCAATTGAGAAATAAATAGTTGAAAATCACAATGTATGCCTGTAGATATTTTCTCATACTACCTGCCATTGAAAGCATAATAAGTAATGTATTCTGAAACAGGCAGCTCCTTAAAGGACCAAAACAACCCACCTCTTCAATTTGTATGATAACAAGTAAGGCCTAGTTTTGTAAACTAGTACTTTTCAGAGTTGTATTTCTTATTGCAGTTTTAAAAATAGTGATGTCTTCTTGGTTTTGAATGCAGTTCTTCAGACAATACCTTTGTTGCATCTTAATTTCAATTTTTTGCCTATAATGTTCACAGTGTATATGACGACAAAAGAAACATTACAGTTTTGTCTAGTTCACACTTTTAAAAAGAATCGTTGTTTCAATGAAATACAGCAATAGAGAAGACAACTTTGGAAGCTTCAGTAGTTAAAACCTAAAAGTGTATGTTGCTGTGATATTATAAATTTTACTAATATGCTTTTACTCATACTTTTACTAATACCAAGAGTCCTGTGTGCTGTTGCAAAAAGTGAATGTCTTCTACATTTGAATACACACATGCTTTGTCTTAAATTTTTTATTTAAGTGATCATGCTGGTTTTATAAGAGTATTGATTCTATTCTTCTGGCCTCTTCAGTCCAATGACTGGCAGGTGCTTTCTAATACATTTCTTTATTAAAACAAAAAAAATTAATGGCTTTGTAATTAAGACTGATCTCCTGTCAAAGAAATAAAATGTCATTTATCACAGGCGGATAAAATATTCTCATCTCTATTGAACGAAGTAAATGTTTTCTTCCGAAGTTTAAATTATTAAATACACTGAAATTGGTTAAGCCACATATGCTTTTGTAAAGGTCACAAAATTCATTAAGCATATAGTAAGTAATTGATTATTGTGGCTAGAAATCTGCAGTGTAGATTACAAATCCTAAACTAGATTCAAGTTTCCTATAGGGATCAGCCATAGCTTGCAATTACCTGTTGAGAGAGAGAATGTTTGTTCTTTTTTGATCTTTTGAAAAATCTTGGGTTTTACAGTATAGGCAAAATCAGATTTTTATTTTGGTGGTAGTATTTGGAAACTCAGTAGTAACTTCAAAATGAAGTGAGATCCTAAATGTAAAGGCCAATAGTTGGTGAAGATAAAATGTTTCTAAATTTTAATTTTAGACACAGATTAACAATTTTCATTGATTAGAAATACTGTGTAGCTATCTGGGTTTTTCTATGTTGTTCCACTAGGAGTAATGTGTAGGGAACATAGTTGTATTGGTTCCAAACCCATAAATGTAACTAAGTTATAAATATTGACTCCAATGATTTACCCTGGTTGAAATTTTCATCATGTGAAGTTTTGTCGTCTTTTTAGAGTTGTATCTTTTTTAACATTGCAGCTGGCAATGGGTAATATTCAATGATTTCATATCAAAATACAAGCTTAAAATAACGTTCAGATTAACAGAATTTTACTTACTGGCTAAAAGAGCTGTAACATTTCCAAAATATCGTCTAATTTCATAACATTTATATAAAATACTTACTGCTTCTACTTTTATGCCAGTTTATTCAATTTCTGTTTTTACTATTTCATATACAACTTGGTACAGCTGCTTAGGAATTTTGTGTAAATTTCCGTAAAGAATATCTTCTCTGATGGGAAGGTTTTTAAGATACCTCTCCTGAACTTCAAAGCAGTAGTCTATTTTTTTAATCAGTTTACTGGAGCCTTTTCAGTTTGCTTAACTAGACTGAAGTGTTTAGCTTTATTGAATGAACTGTCAGTGGTCTGCCAGGATTCAAAAGACTTGTAGGAAGTTGCTTTTTAACTCCCACTTTCTCCTGCAAGATGGGTGATCTTGCAGATCTGCACCTCCCAAAGTACTCCGTGGAGTTTTTCTTGACCTGGTATATCAAGTCTTTGTAAACAGTTAAACATACTGCTAGAAATGAGTGTATGAACTTCATCAGTATTAACATATGGTATAGGTTCAAGCTGAATTAGTTTCATTTTGGAAGAATGCTCCAACTTTCCCTGCAAATTCATATTTGAATTTTTTTGGCTTGAGAGTTTTGTTGGTAAGTAGTGGAATAGAATTCCTGCTTTTGAAAAAATCTTCTGATTTGAGGCTGTTTAGGTAGCCTTTAACTGAACGGTAGTGTAGCGTTCTTCCAAGAAACTGGCAATTTGAGGTACTGCTACTTTATGCCTGCCGGAAAGACACTTTGAAATGAACTTGCCTGAATATTTTTTCTGAGGGCATAGGTTTTTACATAATTGAGTAATAATGTTGTACTGATAAAGACAATAAATATATGTCCAATAACTTCGATTTTCATGTAGAAGTCATTGTAATATTAACTGAATTGTAAGATTAAAAGATGGAGACACTCTTTAAATGTGGCTTTTTGATCTATTTTGAATCTTCTAGCTTTGAAACA
This sequence comes from Pelecanus crispus, assembly GCF_030463565.1. Taxonomy (NCBI): domain Eukaryota; kingdom Metazoa; phylum Chordata; class Aves; order Pelecaniformes; family Pelecanidae; genus Pelecanus; species Pelecanus crispus. Next base: position 69,427,320 of record NC_134644.1, read on the forward strand.
ATTGATTATCCATTTTCTCAAGTCTCAATGTTCCAAGTTCAGTAGCCACTTCTGATCCTCCTGCTGGAGGTACCATGTTATCCTGGCCTACTAAAGAAATATGTGAAGTCTTTGAAGAATCAGAATTCTATGAAATTAATAATGTACTTAGCATTGCAATTGTAACTAAAGCAATGTTGAGAACCCGCACTTGCTGAAATGGTGTTTGTAATTACCAAAGGAATCTTTGCATATTCCTTTGGAATATGGGACAATGTAGTCTGTGATAAGGTTACTGTGTCTTCACTTAAAACTTGGACAACTATCTTGGAATTTAGACCAAACCTTTGATTTATTAATAAATACATCTTATGTACTAATAGTTACTGCAAAATAATATTTTGAGAAATTTAATGCTGAGCATTTCTTCTAAATTACCTCAAAAGCCCATGTTATTCTGTTACAAATTTTTTGTAGTTTAAACCTTCTGAAAACTTAAACTGTGGTTGCTTTTGTAAAAAGCTTGTCTTGCTATGGAAACTGAAGAATACTGCCTTATTCTGAGATTTCCACATGATAGCCATTTAGAAAGAGAGCAGTGTCACTTACCCTTACTCACTGGATCTTTTCTGCAGTGTTTGTTTACCTTCCTAAATAACACTTGTTCTTGAACATTGAGTAGTTTCATGATTTTTAAGAACAGTGGGAAACAGTAATTTTGAAGAAGTGCATCTGACTTGGTGGTAGCCTTTGTCCCTTTGAGAATCAAACGAGTTCAGAAAGAAGGCAGGTGAGTTGTAGAGCTTCCACCCCTGCAAGAGGAGAAACTTCAGTGACTGTGTTGAGGAGAGAGCGTGCTGAAGGAATGCAGTGAACAAAAGTAACGACGAGTTCATGTATACTGTTTTCTGTATGTGCTGCAGACAGGGCTGAAGTTTTAGGGTATTCTCACAGTGATGCAGAGCAGCATGGTATAGCCTCCTCAGTTTTGTTACTGTGTAGAAGTTCAAATGACAAAGACTAGGATAATATTTTTGTAAATGGTTTCTGTTCGTTTGATGCCAATGGGTTTCTTATTATTCAAGGCCAGGATATGAAAATTTTTAAGACAGAAAAGACGATGTGAGACAAATAAAACAGAATTTAAGTATTGGTACTTAAAAATTAAGATTTACTTTTAATGCTGTATTTGAGGAAGAAAAGTTTTAGCAGTTAAAAATGGAAACTTAATGTAAGCAACGGAAGTTCAGATACTCACAAACTTATTTTGCTTTTTTTCCTGATACTACAAAAAAAAAAATTCAAAACCTTTTAATTCATAAATATGAAGGTAACTATTGTGGATATAAAATTATTGCAAGATGGTTCTACAAACATCTGAATTCTGTTTACTGTTAAAATTTCAGAGTAAATCTTTACACAGTGATCTGGATATGTATTTAATATTGATGAGTTTACATAGTCCAGCTTTCAAAATATCAAAAATTTAGCAAATTGCTTTTTCAGAGTGAAAAGAGGCATTAGTAACAAAGGATTTTGCTCAACACAAATAGCAGTATAATATTAAAATAACTTATAGGGCGTGTAGTAGTTTGTGATGGTATATAGCATATTGTGCTATATAGTACTATAATAATACCATATATAATAGTATGCCATATACTGGTTTTATATCTACTATCATGAAAAAAATGAATTTTATGTACATGATGGGTACAAATTTTAAGGCATTTATCTATTTTGTGTTTTTCATTTTAGGTTTTATATGAACAGTTCAAGTTTTTCTTGAATCTCTATTTTCTCGTCGTGTCCTGCTCACAGTTCGTGCCAGCATTGAAAATAGGCTACCTGTACACGTACTGGGCTCCTCTGGTAAACAGAAAAATACTATTAACTAGAAGTTTTGGTTTTTTAACTTCAGATGAAAAGTTCCTATATACGTACATTTCATAAATTTGCATCTGGTAAACTACAGTGGTTAAAATATGTAACAGAAGTAAAATGCTTATTTGAAATTACAGTATTTTACAGCAGATACTCCAGCAGCTGTTGTTTGGTAGCCCTCCCTTCCACCTGCCTACCACATTCCTGCCCCACAGGATGGAGGTAATTTTTGTTAACCAGCTAGTCTGAGTGAGTAGTGCTCCTTTCTGGCTGCTGGTCACCTAAGAGGTTTAAAAAAACAAACTAAAAACACCTCCAGCTAGTAGAGAACCTTATTTGGTAACACAGGTAACTTGTGTGTTAAACTTCTTTCAGTTTATTGTTGTTTGCTAACTATTTTATGTTTTAAGGCTAGGTCAGAATTGAAAGCATAAATTTTTTTGCATTCCTTCTGTATCGGTTTTGATCATGTCCTTTCTTCACAAAAATTGAGATAAAATATTTTAAGCTATGGATAAAGCAGGAGGAAAATGTGGCTTGAAAATAAGTTATTAATTAAACATGCTTTTCCTAATTGATTGCCCTGCCAGTTGCACTAACTTCCTTTCAATATGTCTTTCTATTATTGAGCCCTCTGCAGTATTTTCTTGGGAAACTGTTCAAACCAGTTGCTTCTGACTCAGGTTTCCTAAGGTTTGAAAATTGTATTCTCTTCAGAGGAGGCCCTTTTGGTAGTGCGCCAGCTATATTCCCATGATTTGGAATTCTTTCCTTGTTTGTAACCAGATGATTACCTTCTCTTCCATCTTCCTCCCAGCCCCTCCACCCCAGGTTTAAAAGCAAGGCAGGAAGAACAAATGCTTTATTTTCTAAATTTATTTAAAAAAGGGTATTTTTCAGTAGCATTTATTCTCAGTGGTATTTAAGAGGAACAGTGACATGCTGACTGCTTAAGTAAAGGTCATTCTTAACAAGTCAATAGAGTAAATATTCTGGATTGATTTCATTGTTTTAATTGTTGCAACATGTGTCCTTTTAAGTATTGATAAATGGAGGGACTGTCCTGGAGGTTCTTCACACCTTTATTTCCAGACAACTTCTGGCTTCTGCTACAACAAAAACCACTTCCAAGACAGAAAGCTTGTTCAACAGTGGGATTTGAAATGGATATTTACAAAGGTCTTTGTCACTGACCCAGTAAGAAAAGACAGAAGTCAGCCTTGTCCAGAAGTTGGTCTCTTCACAGTGAAGTGCTGTGTACAGCTCTATATGTTAGTGGGGTAGTGAGGAGAAAAATCACTTGGCATTTCAGCCCATCTCATCCCTGCCCAAAGAAGGGAGAAAATACTGTATTTTGTAAACACCGGTAATCTGTTCTGTATAGATGTGTTTGTCTTATTCAAAGATATTTTGAATGACACTTCCCAGTTTTCCGATATAGCTTGAAAATACAACAATATTTCAGTTAGTACTAGTGATATCCTTTTTTGCTAAACTCACTTGTTTCTACTTGAATAGCTTTCCTACTAATGATTAACCTCCAGGTAGAAGAGATCAACTGGATGTTGAGTAAGGCTCAGTATGTATGATGAAAATATAAAACATTTAAGTCAGACCCATTGGGCTGTCTTTGTTGCCTAACAGATAAGTTTGGTTTTCTTTGAAGAGCATGTAACTGCTGATAAATCCTCAGTAATAATCAGAGGAGTAGCTATGACTTGGCTTCTATTTTCTCTCAAGATTTTAAAGCAAAAGAAAAATTGTTTGTCCTGATACTTAAAATCAGATGAATAGAAGTTGACTCTGTGCTAAAAGGTTTTTGGGGGGGGGAGGGGTTGGTGGTGTGTGTGTGGGGGGGCATTCAGGCTCGTGTTGTTTTTTGGTTTTTTACTTCAACAGTTTTTATAACAAACAGTCATAATACACTTAGATCAAGCACTGGAATTCTTCAGACAATACTGTATTTTACTGGTTTGTCATTCACACAGTGAGGAACAGACTTCTCATTTCGAGTTGAACATCTAAAAGATGTAAAGCATCCAAGTTTGACTGTAAGCAGTACGCTAAAGGTATTTAACTGATTACAGTTAAAGAAAGATGACAAGGTTTTTTGGAAGATTGGCTTCATAATTTCAGCTCCCCTTTTGGAATAGTATCAAGTTCCTTTGAGCAAATGAGGAAAAAGGGAAATATCTGTCTTACATTGTTCCTCATAGTCACAGTCAGCTGTACTGAGCTGCCCGGCAAGGTATAGTGACTGCTAGGGGAAATTCTTGCAATTAACACCTTACATTCGGTGCTTTGATTACTGTCTAGTTAATGAGATACGTGCAAATGGCAAATATATTTGAAGGTGCTTCAGGAGTGCCTTTTTTATGCTGCTAATGTACTATACTGTCAAGGCTTGTGAAAATGTTGCTGCCAGAAAAGGGCAAAACCGTACTGCTCATTCAGTTATGCCCTAGGAGTGAAAAGGAATGCATTTTGCAAAGGCACTTTTTTGTTCTACGTAGTTCTAATGTAACTGTGATAGCTAATGTAAACATGAACAAACAAGGAGTGTTTAACTATAAGGTCGCAACAGAGTAAGCCTTGGAATTTTGGAACTGCAAAACAGCCCTTGCTATTGAAAAGGAGAATTTTAGTCAAGGCTCCTTTAGGAAAACTCTACACCTTCACTCCTTTCTTGTTGCTGGGAGATTAGGAGAAGGTTGGCAAACTGTTGGACTTGTGCAAGAAAAGAATTCTAATGGTATAAATTTTCTTCTATGGAAGGGAAGTATTGGTGGATGTCTGAAGCTAGATAGATAATCTAGAACTTTATCTGTTGGAGGACTTGTGAATGTTTGAATTTTTTAGCCATCTTTATTATAGTAATGATAAGATTCCTTTACTCTTTGAAATTTTATTTCCCTTTCACTGATGGAGAAAGACTGAGCACTTGAGTTTAAGAAGCCAGAAGACCATATCTGAGGAGATTTAGAAAGGGAGAGAGGAAACTCTTACATGCTTATCCCTGAACTGTTCTGTATTCTTTTTAGCTTACCATCTTTTGTGGCAAGAGACCATCTTAGTCACATGTAGTGCACTCTTGCTTCCAGCAGAAGCTGCAGTGGCACTAACCTGTGAAAGTAGCAGCCAAAGCATTTAGATAATTAGTTTTTCAGAACAAACTCCCTTTTTCTTTGTCTGTATTTAATATTTATGACATATTGGTAAATAACTGCATTTAAGATGGCAAAATTAATTAAACTAGCCATCTCTTTACCTTTTCATTTCTGTCAGTTAGGAAAAAGGCAGTGAACTCGGAATTGGAGACTTCTTAAATTTTTGGGTTTCAGTAAAGCCCTAAAGTTTGTGGAAGATAGGGAAATATGCTTATTGAACTATAAAGGCTGTCTTTAGCTCATCCAAAGCATTTTAAATTTTTAAATTTCAAATTATATCTAAATTACATGTGTTTGGAGATGTAGTTATTCTAATTCATACTTGTACAAATATATTTTCCTTTTTTTGGACTAAACCAAGATAATATTTTAACAGATTGAAGAAAACACTAAAATCCAAATGAGAAAAAAAGTAAATATTCTAAGCACATGTTCTTACTCTGTATAGTGTTCCTACTCGTGTATTTCTATTCTAGCACTTTGAGAATTCTGAATTGCATAATTATATCTTTAACAGGGATTTGTTTTGACGGTCACAGTGGTACGGGAAGCTGTTGATGAATTTCGACGTTACAAGAGAGACAAGGAAATGAACTCACAGTTATATAGCAAGCTGACAGTACGAGGTTAGCAAAACCATTTGTATAAATCTTTAAAATATTTCATCTTTTTCTTCTCTATAAATTTACAGTCTTTCAGTTCAAAGAAATAACTAATACTCTCAAGCTGCACTATTCAGAATGAAACTGATACTGAACTAAAATGCTTGATTTCCCTCAGATAAATACGACTGTTAAACTTGATCTGTTTAATAAGTGGTGTAAATCTTTTATTGTTTGTAAAGGAAAGGTATATGTATAGAATTGTATGTATTTTTTTAAGCATTCTGCTGTTTAGTACTATTCAAAGTGCAGTTCTCCTCTGAAATTGATACTGAACAGTAACTCAGCAACACTATCAGCTATGTATCAAGTTTATATAGGAAATAAGGGATCAGTAACTAAGAAATACGATCTAATTAAAATTCACTAGAGCCTTTCAAACTTGGTGGATATATTTGTGCTTAAGAAAAGGAAGATGTATTGTGAGTCAGCTTCAGTATCAAAAATACTGATTTCACTTGTTGCATAGAATTTGAAATCTATATGATCATGCAGTAGGAACAGCCAGTTTTTCTTTCCAGAAATTAATAAAAGGAGAAATCACAGTTATGACTTTTTGGGACTCAAAACCTTTGACAGTTTTTTCATGAAGACTTTTAAGGAAATGAAGCACTTCAGCTGTGAAGTGACAGTTAAATTTGGTAGGATACTGTAAATTTTAAACATGGGCATAAGACAGCGCGCTCCTCTCCACGTTTATGTTGCTTAGCACATCTTACTGTTTGGATTCAGAACAGAGTGCCACATAGAAAGGTGCCAAAAAATAATGAATAACCTATTATCAGTTGAACTGTAATGAATAACCTTACAAAACAACATGACCTTGCTATTACCCTCAAAAGTTATTTTGGTACAATACCCTGGGAAGTTTCTGTTAAGGATTTTCCTTGGCGTGAAAGTTCTACAAAAGTGTGGCACGTTGTGCCAAGTGTATATTCTGTTCACTAATTCCCAACATACATTTCACTGCACTTTTTAGAGTATCTTGGTGAAAATCTTCTGAGAGTCAGTGGGAGGAGTAACCTCACCAGATCTGGGAGTCTTAATTAGAAACTTAACTCTTGGAGTAGCTCTGGATAATATTCTCTCCAGAAAAAATGGATGAAAAGCTTGTAGTGTAGCACAAGTATGTTCTGTCTGAACTCTTATGCCATTTTTTAAAGTAATTGGAAGGTGAGTAAATGGGCAACAGTGTCATTAGTGATGACATAACCTAGCAGCTGAGAGGAATTTATACTGCTTCCTCACAATATGGAGACTTGCATTGAGCTGGTGGGGAAGGAGACCGGCCTGGCTGAACAGAGAGCTTTGGCTGGAACTCAGGAAAAAAAAAAAAAAAAAGAGGAGTGTTTATAACCTTTGGAAGAAGGGGCAGGCCACTCTGGAGGACTACAAGTCATGAGGTTATGCAGGGAAAAAATTAGAATGGCCAAAGCCCAGCTAGCACTTAATCTGCCTACTGCTGTAAAAGATAATAAAAAATGTTTCTGTAACTACATTAGCAACAAAAGGAGGGTTAAGGAGAATCTCCATCCTTTATTAGATGCAGGGGGGAAACATAGTGACAAAGGATGAGGAAAAGGCTGAGGTACTTAATGCCTTCTTTGCCTCAGTCTTTAATAGTAAGAGCTGTTGTTCTCTGGGTACCCAGCCTCCTGAGCTGGAAGACAGGGACAGGGAACAGAACAAAGCCCCTATAATCCAAGGGGAAATGGTTAGTGACCTGCTACACCACTTAGACACACACAAGTCTATGGGGCCAGATGGGATCCACCCAAGGGTACTGAGGGAGCTGGCGGAAGTGTTCACTAAGCCACTTTCAATCCTTTATCAGCACTCGTGGCTAACCGGGAAGGTCCCAGTTGACTGGAGGTTAGAATGTGACAACCATCTACAAGAAGGGCCAGAAGGAGGATCCAGGGAACAACGGGCCTGTCAGACTGACCTTGGTGCCAGGGAAGGTCATGGAGCAGATCATCCTGAACACTGTCACATGGCGTGTATGGGACAACCAGGTGGTCAGGCCCAGTCAGCATGGATTTATGAAAGGCAGGTCCTGCTTGACTAACCTGATCTCCTTCTATGACAAGGTGACCTGCTTAGTGGACGAGGGAAAAGCTGTGGATGTTGTTTACTTAGACTTTAGTAAAGCCTTTGACACCATTTCCCACAGCATTCTCCTGGAGAAACTGGCTGCTCATGGCTTGGATGGGTATACTCTTTGTTGGGTAAAAAACTGGCTGGATGGCTGGGCCCAAAGAGTTGTGGTGAATGGTGTTAAATCCAGTTGGTGGCCAGTCACAAGTGGTGTTCCCCAGGGCTCAGTATTTGGGCCAGTTCTGTTTAATATCTTTATCAATGATCTGGATGAGGCGATTGAGTAAGTTTGCAGATGACACCAAGTTGGGTGGGAGTGTTGATCTGCTTGAGGGAAGGAAAGCTCTGCAGAGGGACCTGGACAGGCTGGATCGATGGGCCGAGGTCAGTTGTATGAGTTTCAGCAAGGTTAAGTGCTGGGTCCTGCACTTGGGTCACAGCAGCCCCATGCAACACTACAGGCTTGGGGAAGAGTGGCTGGAAAGCTGCCTGGCTGAAAAGGACCTGGGGGTGTTGGTCGACAGCCAGCTGAATATGAGCCAGCAGTGTGCCCAGGTAGCCAAGAAGGCCAACAGCATCCTGGCTTGTATCAGGAATAGTGTGGCCAGTAGGAGCAGGGAGGTGATTGTTCCCCTCTGCTCGGTACTGGTGAGGCCGCACCTGGAATACTGTGTCCAGTTTTGGGCCCCTCACTACAAGAAAGAGATTGAGGTGCTGGAGTGTGTTCAGAAAAGGGCAACAAGGCTGGTGAAGTGTCTGGAGCACAGGCCTTATGAGGAGCGTCTGAGGGAACTGGGGTTGTTTAGCCTGGAGAAAAGGAGGATGAGGGGAGACCTTATAGCGCTCTACAACTACCTGAAAGGAGGTTGTAACAAGGTGGGTGTTGGTCTCTTTTTCCAAGTAACAAACGTGATGGGATGCGAGGAAATGGGCTCAAATTGTGCTAGGGGAGGTTTAGATTGGATATTAGGAAATAATTTCACCAGAAGGGTTGTCAAGCATTTGAACAGGCTGCCCATGGAAGTGGTTGAGTCCCCATCCCTGCAGGTATTTAAAAGACATGTAGATATGGTGCTTAGGGACATGGTTTAATGGTGGACTTGGTGGTGTTAGGTTAACAGTTGGACTTGATGAACTTCAAGGTCTTTTCCAATCTATATGATTCTATGATTGTTTTCTGGAGTTTGCATACAGAAGTGAGCAACTGCATGGAGTATTTGCCTACCATTCTTCCCTTCCTTGTCAGCCTGAAATAGCTTTATCAACATTTAGATGTACCACTGTGGAACTTTGCAAATGGGATAGCTATAATTTGTTTAACAGAAGTGGTTGCATTGCTGGCCTCCAGATCTTTGTAGTCTTTAATACAGTCTGTAAAGAAATGGGCTCTTAATGGCTTTTCTTTTGGAGTTGTGATTTTAACCTGCTAATTGGCTTATTTGTTTTTTAGATCTGTTATGGTAGGCCACTGAACACTCACCTTTGAAATAGATAGTACAATCCTACCCTATTCAGCAATAGTGTTGGTCATCTGAAATTCTTAGTTCTGGAAGCACATGTATAGTTTATAGTTACCAGTGTGACATCAGTGTCAAGAAATGACATTTGCTGTTTTAAGAGCTAAGTTTGGTGCCTTTTGTGCTTCTTTCTTCACTTGTTTAGAGTCAATATTGGAGTTTCTGGTAAATTGCTAGGTATTTAAGGAGCATTTAAGTAGAAGCTTTGGAATCCTGATTTCCTCTTTCCCAGCTCATGAAATATTTTGTGATGTTACGTGTATTTGGGAAACTTCATTTTGTAGCTTCTAGAAATAAGGAAGTTGTCAAAATTGGATTTGGTCACCTTGACACAGCTGTTTTCTAGATATGGAATAGAGACTTAAAAATAGTATACAGTAGTGTATAAGTAAAGCCCCGCAGTTATATTGGGAACTGACATGTAGAGAGCAGTGACTAGTTCCAAAGAAGTTTTAAAAATACCCTTTTTTAAAAAAGAATATCAGCTTTTACCCACAAATGTGTATGTCTGTTTTGACTCTCAGGTTTTGGTGTCAGGGCCATCATGAATTCATACTTGTTTTTTGTTCTGGTTTGTGGTTTTTTTTGAAGACCATGATATTCTACAGGAGATTCAGGATCTCTGCTTACGATGAACTCTGAATCCCATGTTGATCACACCATGTGTGATCGATGAACTAACAATGTTTCGAGTTGTGGCCAATTTTAAGAATGAAAGCATTATTGCAGTTCCCACTCAAAATTAAGCTGTACTAAAAATTGCCACAAACAAATAGATAAAATAATGAATAGATGATAAATTGCACCTTTTTCATAATATAGGGTTCTTTCATAATAAGGCATTCTGAAACTGAAAGGTATTCTTTTGAGGCAAAAAATGGGGCTTCATGCTATGATAAAATTAGACCAAGAGTTTTACAGGTTTTGAGGAGGATTTAGGTATTTTTCTGTGCAAATTCATAAAGTCAAGTAGTACACTTCTGCAAATTATTTTTATAAATAACTTTCAATATAATCTACATGATTTTTAATATTGGCAGTACTCTTCATGTGGAAAAATTCAGTTAGGCTTACTATACTAACCTACAGACTAATGGTTTGGAGAAAGAAGGCTTTGTTACTGTGAATGAACAAACTTGATACTGATTTAATTAAAAGCCTGGAAATCGATGCCACTCTTAAGAGTCACTTTTCAGGGTGGAACTGCACTTTATACTGCTCTAGCAACTTTTTTTTTCTGTAGTGATTTTTTTTTACTTGTGTAGGTTTTACAGTCTTTTCTTTGAAATAGGTATTTTTTCCATCTCAAAGATGGAGAAACTGACATAGAGAGGTTAAGCAGGTTGCCTTTGCTCAGATTGGACGCAGGAAAACTTAAAGTTAGCAAGGTTCATTGTTGGTTTTTGTTTAATTGTACCATTTATGGAAGATAAAAATGAGAATTTAATAACTTCTAGTTAGTTGTTTTGCAAAATTGTTTGTTTACTATAGGGAAACAAATGTATTTGTAGCAAGAGAAGCTGCTGGGATTTGAATTGTGATTAATTACTTGTATAAAGATAGTGTGGGTAAGCTGATTAGTAGGTTAAAATCTTTTTATGCAGCATTGCAATAGATTAAAATCAGGAAGTCTTTGACTACCTAGCAGTGTTGACTTTCTGTGGAGTCATTCTTAGCCTCAGGAACCCCTAAACAGGTAAAACAGGTGGATGTTTTCTTATGACCTGCATGTTGCTAGTGTAAGTACCACCAGCTTTTTGGTGGATGGTGGATTCACATAGTGACTCTTGAAGACTTAGAATTTCTTTTTAGTAATTCAGGACCTTGAATATATATTTGGTATGATCAGTAAATCTTAGCTTTTTTATGATAATAAGGAAATCAAGGGAGAATGGGACATTTGTTTTGTAACTTAATTGTACTTAGGCAGCAACGGCCAGCTTAATGTCCATAGACTAATTCTGATCCATGAGATATCCAGTGTTACGCAGTTTTCTATTTGTCATGTAACACGGCAAAGCTCAGTCTTCAGTCATCCCTTGGTGAATTTGCTATGTGCAACTTTGCACTTGTCAAGAAGGGGAACCTGCTTCATGTGAAGTCTGAATGGTTTCTACTTTTTCAACCCTTTGTGGCAAGCGATGAAACGTGCAAATCAGTAAATGTAGTGAATTTTTTTGTGAGCAAGTCAATTAAGTGTACCCATCTCCATGTCTTTCATGTGACTCTTTTCCTTTATATATTTTCCTAGATTATGGTATTGAATCTCTTAAATTGTTCGGTGTATGATGCATTCTGCTGTCTTAATCTTTTTGAGATGTTTGTTGCAAAACCTACTTTCCTTTTTTGCATATCAAAGTCTGCAAATCCTTAGTAGACAGTTTTCAGTCAGTATGCAAGTTGAAGTTGGAGGGAGGAAGAGTATCTGCCTGTAGAATTGAAATTATCTTGCTATTGAAGATCCTGTCAATTTAATTGCTTTTTCTGCTTCAGAGGAGCTCACCTTTTGTAGAGCAGAAACTGCAATGGAAAAAATTTTAGACCTGTGCATACAGGCTTGGGAGGACTTCTATTTTTTTCTTTCTTAAGGGACCATTATACTTTTGGCACAGCTTCTTGCCTCATGCACTTAGGTATGACTAGTTAAGTGCCCATGAAAAAATGCTCCTATTTTACAGAAGAATCACCTCAACTTCATAAACAGGCTGTAGATAACAAGATAACTTTTATTAAGCTGCCAAAAGCCAATTGGATAATAAACTTCTAAAGCAATTTTAACTCTTTTTCCCCTTCCCATTCTTGAAGTTGGCACTCCTGCCCTGAACCTTTCCTTATTAGGTTTGCCCATGCAGTGTTACTGAAGTTTTGAAGAAAATAGATCAAGAAGAAAATAACTAACTATAATGGTCACAACTGTGAGTTGCAGAAGAGGCATGCATCCATCTGTCACTTCATCTCAGAATGTTTAACATGATTTTCGGAAGTGTTGCAGAACTCTCTCTTGCTTTGCAACCTGGAAAGCAAAAGAAAAAATGAATGTCAGGAGAGGTGAGATTAATGAAATAATTCCACCCAGGCTTCACATGTGAAAGACATACATCTTTGCTGTATCCTTAAAGGATGGATAACAATATCCTTAAAGAGTGTTTAAGAATGTAGTGAAGTTGAAAATATATGCCAAAACTGTGTGAAATTGAGAAAAATATCAATAACTGCTATACATAAGAAAAGAACAAAGCATAAAAGCTAGTATGTTTCCTTTTAAAATCAGAGAATTGAGAAGTTTGAGAGCTACAGTGATTTGATTTTTATTTTTACTTTTGAACTTCTCTTTATGCAGTGGGAGCTGCTGTGTTCCTAAAATGCCGCCTTACTGAGTTTATATCTCAGTTGAACTTTTTTTAAATCGCAAAATGGTCTCCATCAAGAGGCAGTCAGTTTTCAATCATTTATACCGATGTTATCTGCAACTTTAAGATGTTTGTCAGAATGTCTTGGTTATTGTAATATTATTCTTTTGCAGTTATTTGAAATCTGTATTGAAACCTCTTGTAACATTAGAATTTCAGTTCTTCAAGACCAGGTTGTCCTTCTGCTTTTTAAAAAGCCACTGTGTTAAAAAAAAAACCCAATATTATTTCTGAATCTAGAGGTACAACATCAGGTCTTTATTGCTTGCAATATTTCAAACCTACTGACCACTTCATTCCTGGTATTTAGACCATTTGGAACAGATAAGTTTTTAAAGAATTGTATCAATATAATCTAGCTGATTAGGGAAGCAGTAAGCAACAGCAGAAACAGAACTTGAAATTTCAATGTAAGAAATAATTTCAAAAAGAGGACAGAAGAGAGGCAATGTCAAGTGGACTGTTTTCTTCCACATCTTTGCAGCATCCAGGAGATTGGATAAGAAAGAATGAAGGCTTTCCATTTCACCCAAGAGGAGATAAGTACACAGAGGAGAGGAGCTAGGAAGCTTCTCTCTAGAGTTTTATATTGGTGATTAAGACTGACCTCAGTTCACTATGTAAGACAGAGTTTGAAAGGACCGAAGGACAGCACTTGCACTGAAAGATCAGCATACCGCCTGCCCGCCCCTGCTCCCCATTATGTTATGTATACTTTAATTATGCTGACAACTCAGGCTAATAGATGCCAGGTAAAACTTTCATATATGGTCTGTACTTGACGTCTTTCATTCAAGAGTTTTATATTTTTTTGGGTTATAGACAAGCTCCGTTACCAACTCCAGAACCAGTACTTCAGACAGTACTCAAGGGACGATGGGTAAGATATAGTAGCAAATTAAAAAGAATTTGAAACTGCTACACTCAGAAGTTACTATTCTTTCAGGAGTTGCTTGCACACAGGTAGTAGAGACACTTTAATACAAGGAAACAAAGTCTTTTCTGATATGGTATATACCCACACTTTGTTTACTTCATTTCTTAAATTTTTATGTGAAATACTTGTTAGCACATATGAGATATTTATTAGTGTTTGAAATCATTGCAATTCATTTCAAAAGGCTTTATCTTGGGAGTATAATGAATTACTACAGACACATTTCACTGTTCAGTGTTCCAGTTCTGCATAATTCTATATGTTGCTTTAGGCGAAAGCCTTGTGCCTTGGTGGACTATAAAGTCTGGATGCGCAGCTTCTGACAGCTTTGGACTTTTTATTGGTAATAACACAGATGGTGAAGACTGTTTTGCTACGGAGATGTTTTTAGAGAAAAAATAGTTTGCAAAAATAATTTATGCAGTGAATAACATTCAATGTCTTTTTTCTCTGAATACATCTTCACTAAGATGTAGTATTGCATTATTTTAATGTTCTCTGAAATGGCATCTAATGATTCTTATTTTTGCTAGTCTAAAAGAAAGTGTTATTTGTTGACTCTCCAAAATTTTAAGCCACTTTTTGAATTACTGCCATGTTGTACCATTTAGTTCTTAATGGAATATGTCCTGCTATTCAGATTCGTTGTAGAATTAATTGTCTTGTAGGTCACAGGCCACTTCCTTACATGTGGGGATATACAGGATGCTCTAACAAGACATGGTAGTGTGTAATAAAGACAGTATTCTGTAGTGTCATACTAAGCCATGTAGAAAACAGTGTGATAAGGAAATGTTTCAATTGATAATGTGAAATTCCCAGGATTGGTAGATCAAGTACAAGCAAAGGTGCAGTGTCCCTTCCTGTTGGTACACTTGGCACCAGGAGTCTTTGCTTTTTGTCTGCCCTACATAATGCTGCAAATAAACGTTCTACCTTCTTTTGTCCTCTGAGGCTTCGTGTCTTTTGATCTTTGCTGTAGATGCTGTTAGAACATGACTGTGGAAAACTCAATTGTTTAAGGTGATAAAATTGCTAATAGTTGTATTTGATTAGTATCTCTGAATGGTTTTGGTCATGCATGACTGTGTAGGTGGCATAGATCAGAGACGTAATGCAGCTGGTACTAGGATTTTTGTGGCTGTTATTACTATAATCAGTTGATTGACTTGGTTATCCCACTGATAAACTGATGAAAATTGTTAGCGGAGGAATTGAAAACAAAATAGGAAATGCTATCCTTTTGATAAAGCTAACAGACTTAGAAAGCAAAGTAAACATTACGATGTTTTCCTGGTATATACTATTCACTTGTAGTCAAAACTTGAGAATTTATAAAGAGAATTCACAGGCTCGTGCAGTTAAGGAGACTAAATGTGTTGATTTGGTATCACACTGTTCTTTTAGTGGTTGAGCTTTAGTAATAGTTTAGATTAAAAAATTTTTTTTTTGAGAGATTAATGCTAACTTAATTTCCGTAGGCATCTTAACTCCTGTAGAGAACTATTAGTGTTTCTTGCTACAGCTTTTTATACCTTGGTCTTCTGCTACTCCCTTCACCCTTACAAATGTGTTATGGCAGACTTAGGAGTCAGGTTGAAGGTATAATTTGTTTTATATTTGGGGGCGGGGGAATGGTGTGTTTGGCAACTGACAGATTGAACTGGTGTAAAGGATCATTATCAGTAACAAAGACTGGCTTTCAGAAATAACTTTGCAGACAGGCCAAACAAAAGTTCTGATTTTTCCCCTGACATTGCACATTTTAGAAATGCTGATGTAATGGAAAATGTATTAAAAATTAGCTATAGGAATACATTTATTATTGGCTGAATTAAACATAAGCCAACTGTTACTTTTGCATAAAATGCAATTTTAAAGAGTAAGTACTGAAAATAGTTACTCATAACATGAATCTTACTACCTATGACTAAATGCATATGTAAGTATAAGGAATTTTTTGAAGTTAACTACCTGATCTCTCTTCATTGAGAGTTATGATGAGGTAGTCTCACGGATTTGGAACCTAGCTTAGTTTTGTTTTATACTTCGTATAACTTTGAGCGATGATAAAATGCTCATTGCCAAATCTATTATTCATAATACTTTCGATTAAACTCCAAACTGATTGCTGCTCATCCTGTGCTTTTGTGGGTCTTCTGCTCTAATTTGTAGTCTGATTTTTATTTGGAACCGTAGTGCCTCACCATGTTTTGACATACTTGTCATCTGATACCTGCTGCTTGGAATCATGATAGTGTTTCTGATGGGAAAAGATATTTCGTATGGCTGTGTGTGTTTCAGTTTGTCAGGCTGTGTAAATATGTATGTGTTTATATCCTGAGTTAACAGGTTCTGAATTTATCACCTGTTATGTCTTGGAAGAGGATATCCATATGTCATGACTTGTTTGTCTACAAGGTTGTTTTGGTTTTTGGTTGTTTTTTAACTCAGGGAAGCAACTTTTTCTGGAATTGTAGCAAGGACCTGGGACTAGAACTCCTGAATCCTAATGAGCTCAACAATGACTCATTTTGGGCAGTAGCTTAACCTCTCTGTCTCAGTTTTTCAGTCTATCAAATAAGAATGTTAAAACTTAAGTCTAACAAATATTAATACCCTACAGAACATACAGGAATTAAATTGGTACGTGTGCTGTGTATATTTTTGAATGAGTTGTTCACAGAAGTTACCAAATGGGCAGCTCTAGAGAATGAAAAACCTCTATTTCAGTCTTTGATATTGTAATTTTCTAAAATTAAATCTTCAGGCATCTCTTCTGACTTTAGAGAGACTTACCTCTTTTCCACTATAATTGCCAACAGGTGTAAGATGGTGCCAATTACATCAGTAACTTTAGTGGCCAAGCAAAGCTACCTGTTGGTAACTGGCTGTGACTAAGAACTCATGTGTGTGAGAATGCTCCATGACTGTAAGCCTAACAACTCTTGACTTGTCGGAAGTGCTGTCTAGTAGGAGATGTGAAAGACTCCTTTTTCCAATTTTAGGACTCTGTTACTGATATTATAGATCACACTTGAGCATCTTCCATATATACTTTTTTCCTCTAATGCTTCTACAATAGCTAACTGGTTAGAAAACTAGACTTTTTTTTTTAACCAGTGAATAATTTATTAAGACAGATGAAATCTGTTTATTAAAGTGTTTATCAGAGATCCATTTTGTATAAATTGTAACATTTTCACCAAACAATAACGTCTTTAAGTATAACTTGCATTCTGGGATTTATATTCTTGTGACTCTTTATTAATGTCTGCTTAAGTTGATTAAATTTCTTCTTTTTTTTAAGGTAAAGTGCAAGTTAAGAGTTCAGACATACAAGTTGGAGACCTCATCATAGTGGAAAAGGTTGATACTTTTTAAATATATTTTAGAGACTAAAGATTATTAACATGCTAATTATTTTTTAAAGAAAAGTATATCGAAGTACTTATCTGTGAAGTACTAACTAGCTAGTATTTTAGTTCAAGTCTTATTTGAGAATCTTCAAGGAAGTCTATTTTTGGATTAATTATAAGCTTAATTGAATGTAAGCATTTATAATTTACGAATTGGTATATGCTTAAATTTATCTAGTGAAGGGAATACAGTTACTGAATTGAATTCTCTGGCTTGTGCTGTGGTGAATGTTCTAAGCTGTCTAATTACTGATACCTTCCTTCTGATGTTCAAATCGGTGTTTTTCTATGTCTGAAGCCTTCAAGGATAAATTTTATATATATATATATATAAAAATATAAATACATAATATGTATATAAGATTATATTCTAGATATAATTAAATAGTATAAAAGTTTCTATTATTTTAAGAGGAGAAAAAGCTTTCCAGTTTGATTGCAAATGGTGAGTGAGAACTGTGAACTTTTTTCCTCTCTATGTTAGTATTATAATAAAGACAGTGTTGCTTATTTGAGTTGGCTTTTTGGGGTACTAAGAAATTATTGTGACCTTGAAAGTCAATTTAATTTTCTCATCAGAGGAAACTATTTTTACTTAAGTTCATTCTGGAAAGGTGACTCACTTTCTGGGTGCGAGCAAGTGATTCCCATCACAGTTTTTATTAGAGAGCTAATCCATGGAGATGCTGGAAGGAGGCACCTCAAGTTGAAGCTTGTATCTACAGCTTTGTTTGAAGTGTTGTATGGCAAGTTGCAGCTTGGCAGAACAATCCTTAGTGGAGCCTAGTGAGTGACTACCCTTTTCCAAACGTCTTGGTGGTTTCACTCCTTTTTAGTGGAGTACATTACTTCTGATAAAAGAAAATCCTTCAGCAAATACACCCTCTGGATACAATTGTGCTTTCTTATTTGTTAACACATCTTGTACTTGGAGAGCTCATAAATTGTTAGTGGATAGAGATTATTTTATTTTTTCAGCCATATAAAGGAAATCCCTCTTCTGTTTGTTTTGGAAAACTTCTGTTTCCTTCCTATTTCTTCTGTAGTCCAAAGAAAGAACAATACACCCAAGTCTCATTTGGTTTGCTGCTCTCAGTTTGAAATATATCTTATTTTCATGTAGTTTGTACTATTTCTTGCCTTTTTTTCTCCCCGTCTTTCTTCTGTCTGCTGTCTGTACCTGATACTTTTTTGGGCCTGGCTGAGCAGCATATACTAGTGTAGACAAGATTAGCACTAATATGTCTGGCTTTTACATCTGTTTTGCCTTACACCTTGTTATCTTACAGTGCAGATGGAGTCAGCTTGCAGCTGCTCACTTGTGCCTGTTCAAGATCTTCTAGGAGACTGAAAATGATATTTGCTTTGATTTTTTATTAGGAAACTTTTTAAGGCCTTCTTAATCTCTAAACCTGGAATTAATTATTATAGAGTGTAGGGAAGACTCCAGTGGCTACATAGGTAATCTGCCTTCCCTGAAATTTACTGAGATCTGTCAGTCTGTTGAAATACACTAGAGTTTGGAAAACTGGAATGACTTTAGGGATCAATCTGTATTGGATGAGGTAGGTCATTAGCATCTATTTCAGCATTATTTGCAGCAGCTTACAGATCATATATTGTGAGTACCTGAAGTTTGTAATGAAAAAAAGTAATGTTTAAGAATTTAGGGAAATAATGAGTAGAGTTCTTTTTGATGAGTATTTTACTCAGGTATCTCAGTAAGATGTATGTAATTGTTTGTATGTTGTATTTCAGCTTCAAGCTCCGTCCTGCCCCTGCAGAGCTTATTCGCCTTTTGGCCTAGCTGGGGGTGGCTTCAGACTAATGAAATTAAATGTTTTCTGGGTCTATTGAGAAGTGTATTTTGTTGGAGCAAGCAGTTTTCAATTTCAGAGTATGACTCTTAAGCCAAAGAACCAGTCGGGAGTGAAATGTTCAATTGCTCACTCTAATGGCAAAGGAACAAGTTAACATTGTATTTGACTGGAAGATGCATCAACAGCATTTCTGCAGTGAAATTAATGACTCATTTGAGCTGAAGATCCATATGTTAACTAGTGACTACCTCACAAATACTAACAACTTAAGTGAAAGGCTTTTCTGTGTTTAAACCTTGAATATCCTCTTATTATCCTCTTATTATTGTCTTTTTTTTAAGTAGGCCTGATTAATTTCAAAGCAGTTCTAAGTGACTGCAATGTGCTTAAAACAGTTCAAATCCAAGTAACATATCTGTTGGTTCAGCTGAAAATTTTGTAATGCGCTAATCCTAGGAAAGGAAGAGGCCTGAATAGAAGAAAATACTGCCTTTTTTTAAAAGACCTTTGTATATGTTAGCTAAAAAATGGTCCCCTGCCTTGAACAGACGTGCTACTTCCTAGGTGTTCTCCTTGGCTTGTGTTAAGATATGCTTTTAGTTTCCAATGGGAGCACAGGTGTGCATAGTGTTCCTAAATAAGACAATTGAAGGGATGAGTTGATGAGTTCAGATATTGTTATTTAGACACTGTAGCTTATTGACAGTTTGGAATATGTTTTGGAGATGTGAAGACGGCATAAAACTTAACATAGAGTTAATTAATAATAACACATTTGCTTAATAACACTTAATGATAACAACACATAATAGTGTTTTAAAACGTGGAACAGTAATGCTTTATCTTAAAACTTTGAGAGCTTTTCTTGAAGCTGTAAAGGCACACAATTGTTTTTTCTTATCTCAGGTGTAAAGTGAAATTAATCTAATATTTGTAAGGATTATAGTTAATGCTAGCATGCAGTATTGCACAGCATGCAGATGCAAGGAGACAACTGGGAAGTGCCTCTCCCATTTATAACTCAGAAGCAAGCAGGAGTATTTTAGTCAATGAGAAAAGTACATGGATCATTGCATGAATGGAGAAGAAAGGACAGTAAAGGAAAAATTCTGAGGGTCTGTAAATATGGGCAGTTGTAGAAGAATTGGAAGACTGACTAGGGAGCTGG
This sequence comes from Pelecanus crispus, assembly GCF_030463565.1. Classification (NCBI taxonomy): domain Eukaryota; kingdom Metazoa; phylum Chordata; class Aves; order Pelecaniformes; family Pelecanidae; genus Pelecanus; species Pelecanus crispus. Next base: position 69,447,380 of record NC_134644.1, read on the forward strand.
AGAAACGTATGTAAATAACAATTTCATGATAATAACATGAAAAAAATTTTAAAAATATGAAAGCTATTAGAAATGGTATTTTTCAAGTGAATATTGTAGCCTATGTTGCAGGGTGTGTTTGGGTTTTCTTGTTTTGCCATCTGGCTAGTGTTCCTGGATGGCATGGACTTAGCCATGGGAACCCAGAAGCTGGGGAAGTACTTACCTTGTGTTGACCATTGTCTTGCTGTAGTTAGATCCCTAGGAATGAATCTGTAAGTCTGCAGTGTAGACAAACACTGAGAGAAATGGAAGCTCTCCTTTCCTGGAGTTCTAATTCTGCCCAGACTTAAGCAAAACAATGTATTCAAGTCATTTTCATGACTTATATATTCAAATTTCAGTATATATCAGTAAACATTTCTAGCTTCATGGTAATTGAGATTACATAGTTTCTTCAAGGGTTTCTGAATGCTTGAAGTTGTATGTGTTGTCATTTTAACTTGTTCCACTTTGATAAATATGACATGAGAGGGCTAACATGATTGACATATTGCTATTGTTTGTCTGTGACAATGTATAACAGAACTTAATTTTCTCCATAATGAGGAGTTAAAGATTTTTGTAGCATACTTGCCATCTGTTTCTGTGCAGTCACTCTTTTATAGTGACTAGGTACGTCTTTGCAGGGGGATCTTTGCTCTCCAGTGTCAGCAGTAATAGTGACGGTGTTTTTTGGGTATCTAGTGCTCCTGCAGTCCCTTTCTGCCCACTTCCAAAATATGGAAAACCTGATGAAAAATGACATGTCAATCTTAAATACTGTTGTGGTTTTGGTGTGGCTTCCCCCTCCCCACCCCCCTTGAGGGAGAAAGTAAAGACAAGACAGTCTCTAGACTTCCCTACATGGAAGGATACATTCAGATATATTAATGCAGAAAAGACAGTATTATTTTACAGGAAAGAAAAACAAGCAGAGAGAACACATTAAAAAGACATGAAATCAAGATGCTTTTTTTCTATTTAAGTGTGAAAATAATCACATGACTAAATTGATTGCAGTCTACAGCTTCCTCAAGGGGGGGCAGCAGGGGGGAGCTGCTGATCTCTCTCTGGTGACCAGCGATAGGATGCGAGGAAACAGAATGAAGCTGCATCAGGGGAAGTTCAGGTTGGACATTAGGAAAAGGTTCTTCACTGAGAGGGTGGTCACTCAACTGGAACAGGCTCCCCAGGGAAGTGGTCGCAGCACCAAGCCTGTTAGAGTTCAAGTAGTGTCTGGGTGATGCTCTTAGTCAAATGGTTTAGTTTTAGGGAGTCCTGTGAGGAGCAGGGAGTTGGACTCAATGATCCTTATGGGTCCCTTCCAACTTGAGATAGTCTGTGATTCTGCCCAATTTTGTCAGGCATAAAGACTTAAATCTTGGATAGCAAGTACCAGGTGAATATTTCATTTACTGAATGTGAAACAGGCATTTTCCGTGGAAGTTGGTAATGATTTGTAAAAACCTTATACCTCATTCAGTTTATTAGAACTTCTGTTTAATTCAGTTTTGGATCATTTGACTGTTATTTTTGCAAATTTTTTTGGGGTTGGTCAAATGTTTTAGCTTCTTTACAAGTAACTGGAAGTTTGTAGGCATGAAGCCAGTAACCTGAAATTTGTGTAATGAATCCATGTCAGAGCTGGCAGGGAAGCTGCAAAAATGTATAGCTAATCTATATGAAGACTGGATACTTGTTTAATTATTATTGTCATTTAAGGAAAGATTTATTTAATTTTGAGGTTCCATTTTCTCTTTCCTCTTTTTTCTTTCCTCTAATAGATGCATAATAATATATATAAAGGCTAATGTTTTTACTGCACTTTTTTCCAAATCTGAATATGAGATATTCCTGGTTGGATCTGGGCTCGTGATGGTTAATAAATTTCACTACATGTTTAATTATTTTCTGTTATAAGGCAAGATTAAAAAAAAAAATGCTCTACTAGCTGCAGTTACAGGTGAGCAGCATCTTCATAGTGAATACTGTTGACAGAGAGGTGCATGAATTTTCAACTCTGTGCTTTTACAAATAAATGGGAATTGCTGCAAATTGGGAGGTATCCATGCATGAAAATACATCATTTTAAGGTATGAGGCAGGTTTTTTGCTAACCACATAGGATTTTTAGGTAAACCAGAACATGCATCTATTTTCTAGTGTTTCCAAACTTGCTTGTTTTGCAAGCATCTTGTTTGCTTGAGATAGTACGATCTCTGTAGCCCTTCACGGCACTTCTATACTGAACTTACCATCAACAGAGAATACAGTTGCAGTTGCTTCTACTCCCATTTCTGAATCGGTGTCCTTGAGAGCATGTTACAGGGAGTGGCAAGAGGTACCTGCCTCCCAGAGATTTAGAGAGTTTACATTATCTTATTTTTGAAAGCTGAGCCCATATAACACAGAATCTGGCAGTTAACTCTGACAGATCTATTCAGTTTAACACTATTCCAAATGACACTGTTGTGGCTGCATGCTGATCTTGGGAAGGTTTCTTTGGAGTAGTGGAAAACTTTACCTACAGTATCCAGGATGTCTTGTGGTCAGAAATAATATTGCTATATGAGTGTGGCTTCTCCAGAACTAAAGCAAATGTTAAGAGTACAGCATTGTATATGGGGAAAAAGCATCAGCTTCTTCAGTGGTGTTGTCTGGTGTAAATATACATTTCTTCTCCATTATGAGTGAAACAGTGTGAATTTTTTCACTCTGAACTGATTTTTACAGATAGTCAGGCATAGTATTTTGAAGGTCCCACACACTAAGTGTCATACAAAGCAGTGTTCAGTTATCTTGATGGATGTATTTTGAGCGTTTTTTTTGGAGGGCCTACGAGTATACGTACTAAGATTTCTCTTTTGACATGCAGTGTTTGAAGGGGAAGTGCTGCCTTCAAAAGAAGTGAAAGGTAGAGGGTTAAAAAGGAGAAACTACATGTCTGGTTTCAAATCAAACCAATTTGAGGCTGCTGGGTTTCCTTCTGTTCATAGCAGTGTTGTGTTCTTAAATGTTGAGATGGAGGACTGGCTTGACTCAAATGAACAAAAATACCCCTATAAGTTTGTGTTGATTCTTCTAGGAGGTTTTTGAATGTGATTGCTGTGGTCTGGGCTATTGCCTAGATTCCTGTTGGAATAAATACATTCAGAGCTGCTACATGCTGAATGCACTTGAATTTCATGTAAGGATAATTTGGAACCCATTACATTTCTCTTTGATAGTTACATCTTTGTAATAACCCATAGAATTCATATCTTTGACATTGATACAGTGAATCAAAGTATTGTGACGAGGATTACCCTTATAAAATTTACAGGCAGGATTCTGTATGCTGCGTTCAGTATGTGAGATGTTCCATTGCTTAGTATCTTGAAGTTTTGAGGTTAGCTTGACCTCATCTTCATTGCTGTTTCTTCTGTATAAAATAACTAACCAGATTTCTATGGTAGTTTATGTGCAAAATAGAGCCACAGTTGAATTATTATTGCTGTATTAATTTTGCAGTTTCATTATAACTGAAGTGTGAAACAGGGAATAATTGTGTAGGTTTGAAATGCTCATATACTGAACATGCTGCTTAACTGTTTATGTTGAGTAAATTCAGTCAGGTTTTTAAGGCTGAAAATCTATGAGGCTCATGTATGCCATTTGATGGGCTTTGTCAGCTACATTTTTTTTTTTTTTTCTTTTCCACTCAGGCAGTTGAGCTCTTAAAAAATAAAAGATGAGCCTTAGGTATGCAGTGGCTTTCAAGGCAATAGCAACCAAGTATAACAGGAAAATCTGAAATTTATTCTTAAATGGAGGTACTTTCTATGTGAAAAATATTTGTGTGTTGTATCCTCTTAACAAGTAATCTGAAATGGATATTAAGAAAAATTTTTTAGCATTAAACTAGTAAAGCCATTGCTAATAATCCACTGAGATTTGTTAATTGGTTAAAGGTGGTCTGTAAATGAAATGCAAAATGAATCTTTGTGTTTAGCTTGAGTATCAAACAGTACAACATGTGGCATACTGGACAGAAGTTGTGATGGAAGAAACAGCATTTCAGTACGGTATCTTTTCTCATTGTTCTGTCCACTGTTCACTCTGGTCCCTGTCAGCTTAGTCTGTTGCTTTTTTCCTCTCCAGTCCTATATCTGTTTCAGGTTTTAACATATTGGTTATTTTTACTAACCCCAGTCTTTCATTCCTAAACCCTGTGTTGCTGATGTGTAACTGGTGCTGGTAGATGCCTTGTGAACAAGTGGTGGGAGAGCTAAGGATTTGGGTAGTCATGTAGCAGAGAGCATGTGTGTGGGAGGGTGGTATTGTTCATTTTTTTAATCCGCAAAAGCTTAAATTGGCCTTTCTGTGGTCAACAAAAAATTGAAAATGTGATATGATACAGATAGTTCTGTGCTTGAAAGGGAGATTGCAGAACAGGTCTGCAGATGCATCTGACTGTGATATGGCTCTATGCCTTACATACTGAGGAAGAAATTCTATTCATTTTTGTCTTTGTAAAGGAGAGGTTTATAGATATGTGAAATAGGAAAATGCTGTTCCCTGATTTGCTGTTTCCCCTGTGTATGTTTGTGTGTATTGGGAGAGAGAATACTTGGTATACATAATGTTTGCAGCTTGAATGCAAAGAGAGATGCTTTAAATTTTGTTTTTTCTGTTATATATGCTGAGTGTCAGAGTTTTGCTCAGTGAAATTATTTTTTTTAAATATTTCAATTGGCTATTTATATCTTGAACTACTGTTTTCAGTCAAGAAAATGTAAATCTGTTGTAGTTCTTCAGGTATTTATGATTCACTTATAAAGAGCATCTGAAGGGATTAGCTGTTGTTTGCTTATTGTATAATTTTTCGAAAATATTGATTTCTGAATTGCAAATGCTGAATGTAAAGTACTGTGAGAAATCCTGTTTTAATTGAGTTTCAATCCAAGTGTGACCTTTTGGTGATAGATCTTACTGGACATTTGATTGGAATTCACTTTTTTTCCCTACTTACAAAAAAATATACCTTTTTTTCCCCTCTCCTCAGAATCAACGAATCCCATCCGACATGGTGTTTCTCAGAACGTCGGAAAAAACTGGTATGTTTTGATAATTCGGATTGGTTATGTGATAAGATTGTGATTGTGGTAAAATTTGAGACTGTGCATTGTGGCCAGTGTGAGGTGGTCAAATACATTGATGGTAGGAGATCTACCTTCATCATATTAATGGGAGATGGTCCATATGTGAGAAATACAGCATGCTTGGAGTGTAAAACAGGAGATATCTTACTGTGAACATGAGACCTTTATGGATAAGTTCCTCTAAATAGATGATTTTTATGAACTGTTACAAGAAAATGTTTAGCTACAGCAAATATTAAGGCTACTTTATATTTAAAAGACTGTACTTGTTTAATATGACTTGACAGTATTTTCAATGATTTATGACTAATCATTATCATGCAACACATTTAAATATAATTTGATTGTATTTCAGTTATTAAATTGAAAAGAACTGAAATCTGAACCTACTAATATGTGATTTTAAATAATTTAAAAAAATATATTACAATGATCTAAAAACCTGAAATAACTGATTTTTTTTTTTTTTTTTTACTTAGAAATAATAATGCCTTTTTGGTCAGTCAGAAAAACCCCAATTTGTTTGAGTGAGAGAAAGAAAAGTACTTCTCGTTAGCTCTTATTTCTCTTCACATGGTGATAGGGGAATACTCTTAATCTTTGAGAAACAAATATCTCCTTTATAGGAAGCCTGTAAATTATAGCTGTTTTGATTAAAGTTTAGAAATTACTATTGGATGCCCCCCATATAACTCAAATGAGTTTCTCTCCTTTATATTACCATTTCTCTTCAGATCCTGAAGAACTGTCTGATACTTGTCAGACAGCACTAAATTTCACAAAGCTAATAGCTGTGATATTGGTAAACCCTGTATTAGTGGCACTTGGTATTTCACTGTGGCACTGGAGTTCTATCATATATTTCAGATAAAAGGCTAAATTTGCAGAGATCATTTGCAAGAGAAGACAAAAATATTTCTGATAGCAAATATATCGCTCTAGTAGTGTTCTGTAGGCTAAAAGAAGAAGAAATTACTGTATAGTTACTGTGTCTTGCTAGATGACTTTCAAATGCTGATTAGATGCACTAGATCATCTATAACTGGTCTGGACTGACAAAGTTTCCTAATAGTCTGTATATAAGCTCCATCTTGGTTAAGTACTCTCTGGTTCAGGATACATGGGCTTTTCTTTTTATTCCCTCCCACAGTACCACATTTTATTAAAATGCATAATGCTTCTGACAACTCAAATCTCTTGGATCCAGCAGGATTGATTGCTGGATTGAAAATAAAGGGATTGATAGTGTTTCTTTTTGAGCTACTTGCAATGTTGTCTTTTCCCACTGACCCAAAACTGTTTCAGCTGAAATCACAGCTCCTAGAAAAGTAGAAAGTAGGAGGACTCCTGCACCTGTAGAATTACTTCAAACTAGGCCACTTGCACGCAATGTCTAAGTGGTAGAAGGTCAATGTGTGTTGATCCAAAATTTTCCTAGCCTTTACTAGCCATGTTGGATTAGGTGTTATGTATATAGGCATTTGGAAGCAATCATCATCCACTCCAGCAGGGGTATGTATCAGTTGTAATTTCTTTAGTGATGTGTGCACTGTAGAACTGTGTAGGGAACTCAATCTGTAACATTGTGCAGTGTTTGCTGTTATAGGAGCATCAAGAACTGTTTGTCTGGTGAGAGTTAGCTTGCTGTCCTTAATTAGGATCTTTGCAGCAGTTTACATCAGCTGCATTGTCACTGCTGGAATAAATGAACAAGATGGGATAGTTGCCTAGCTTGCAACAAAACAAGTTCTTAAATTATGTATTTAGCATATCTGCACTATAGCATGTTTTCCTCCTTGTTAATTCTTAAATTCCTGGATTCTGTTTGTGAGGTTATAAGACACTGTATAGTCTCCATTCCCTGTAGTACTATTAGCTGAAGAGTGGGGCACAGTTATGGTTGCCAGTGAACAATACAGGCCAGAAATGCATCTGCACAGGATACCTCTGTGTCTTGATTGGAATATATATGAACAGTAAATCTTGAAGGACCACAGTTAATAAAAGTTAAACTATCTCTTTGTCAAGATATAGATAGGGGGAGGGAAACTGTGAATTCCTATGTCAGAAATGTGCAAAGAGAAACATTTTGGAAAGTAAAATTCATCCAGTCTACTTCAGTGTTCTGTGATTAAGTCTACTTCAGTCAGCTTTCTTAGAATGTCATAATTAAAATTTTCCTCTAAGAAGCTCCATTAATTTGCTATCTAAAAATAAAGCTACTTATTTTAGAAGTTTATCATGTTGTAACAATAGACTCTCCATAACTGATATCGAAGAAATGCTTGTGAGCACTTTGAAGGAGTTGTGTACCCACTATGTAAATGTTCATTATAATGTAAAGTGAGTAAAAGCAAATTGAGTGAAATCTTCCCAGAATTCTGATACAAATTATTTTATATACACTTCTGCTACACATGGAATGTGATTTTTAACATTGAAAATGCATTTTCTGCAAGCATGCAACAGGTTAATTAGTTATACTGGTGTTGCACTTTAAAAACAAACAAAAAAAAACACACACAAAAAGAATTTCCCTAGAACTTCAAGCATATGGCAGTAATTGTTTTTTGACTGAAGAGTGAACACTTGCATCTGTAATTGTTTCTTCCTGGATGTTGCAGTTTTGACTGATTTATGGTTTAATTTATAGTTGACACTTTAAGTACTTTGTAAAACACGTTAGGTTTTGCATGGTTTTATGTTCTATATGTAATTTTATTTTATCTTCTGTGCAATAAAACAGTTTAACTATAACTTGTTACTATAAATCTTTAAAGAGTAAAACGAGGAGTTTGAACTAATCTTAAAATCCAACCCACCCTGTAAGCTGCTTCTGGGGCCAAGTACTATTTTCCAACTTCACTATTTACACTACATATTCATATAGTCTGCAGCACTGCAATATCCTATATCTTCAGTCAAAAAAGAAGCAGTTTGACTTATAAATGGGTAGTTTACAAAGTTCAGCCTAAAACTATTATGTCGTCTTTTCATGCAAGTGTGGTACCATGGAAGAAATAAGACAGTGGCATGTGCTTCCTCTCCCTCCCCTTCCACTTCCCACCCACTCCCCAGATGCACTGCTAGGAATATTCAGTTTTTAGGACACTTTTAACTCAAAGCCAAATTTCAGGGAATCAAGCTTATTTTGATAAAACTGAATTCTTACTAGATGTCGTCTTTTTTTTTTTTTTTACTTTATCAGATACATGGTCTTTTAGCTAAAATGATATCTTCATATAATCTGATATAATGACTTGATGCTGAGTACATGTATCTAATTTCTAAGATTCCTCTGTTTTTTAATCAGACTTCTAGAAAAGTTAGTCTAAAGACTAATGGAGGTGGGTCTTTGTTTCGTATTCATGTTTGACAGTCTGTAACATTGGCATTCTCCTCTTTCATGAATGGAGGCAGCGAGATGGCTGTTTGGGTTTAGAGTTAGGATTACTTCCTGGGGGAATGGAGCAGGTGGAAATCACTCCTCAGATGTAAATTCTTTGCTGCTGTCAGGCTCCCCGTATAGTAGAGGTTTCCACAAGATCTTCATTGGCTTCCAAAATATGAAAATGAAAAAATGGGGGGGGGGGGGGGGGGGGGGACAAAGGAAAAACAAAACAAAACAAAACAAAAAAACCTAAGAGCAAAAAACCTCTGGAACAGTGTCTTGGTTTTATAAGTATTTAAAAAGGGCGGGCGGGGGGAGGTTAAGGCTGAATCTTGGTTTTGCTCATTACATATGGCAGAGATGACAAGAAATTTGGAAGATTTGTCCCATTTATTAGCCTTCCACCAGATTAAAGGAAATGTTAATGCTGAGCTGGCTGCAAAAGATGTTTAAAGGTTATTTTCATTTGGTGTATAAGCAGGCATCATGCCAAAACCAACCGACTACCTTAGTGGAAAGCTGTTATGCAAATGTAGGCAAGATCTGTGTTATACCAATGGAAAGCTCCCTTACTGAAATTAAGCTAGATCCTAAGTGGCTTTTAACATAGTTTTCAGGTTCTTTAAATTGCTTGGCATGCTCTCTACATTTTATTAGCCTATATGCCATCTGAATCATAGACCAAAGCTAGACAGGGCATTCCACACATCATCATATAACTTCATAATTGTCCACAGAAGCTGCCAACTGAAACAGGTGTTAATGACTTCAGTGTTATGGGAGTATTATCAAAGATACGGTGTTTGTAAAAGAAGAAAAATTTTAATGATAAACTCTTTCCTTCTCTAAGCTAAAATCCTTGTCTTCCACCTTGATTGCACCTTGGTTCAGTGACCTGCTTCTGATCCAGGTCAGGTATTCCTATGCTAACAGACAAAGGTGTTCTGACATGAACTGGAACTGGTCCTTCATGAAAATCTGGTGCATGCCTTTATAAGACTTGGTATCTCTGGAATATATGTGCTCTGTTAACTTTCAAACATGAAATTCTGAGAGGAACTCAAATTTGATAGGGTGGCTACAGTGTCAAAAAAGAATGAATGAAGCTTAATATTTTTTTCCTTCAAACTTCTTATTTACCCACCTCCAGTAACTTCAGATTCTTATTCGTGGGGCAAAAGCTGGCATATGCAGTGGCTGGTTCTGAGCTAAGCATGTGTTGATTTTTGCTATCAGTTTTTGCTAGATCCTAGAATACATGACTGCTGGACTTAACAGCTTGGCTTTTCTCTTGTTCATGTGGCTGTTCCATGCTCTCATTTTTCACAAAAATTTAAAGAACTTAATATCCTTGAGATCATTGATCTGCTGTACTTGGTTGGAATTGGCCACAAGTTGAAAGTTACTGGGAGAAAGGTGGCATGGCAGAATAGTATTGTACATGGAAATGGGGCTGAACGGGCTATTTGCTAAAGCCTCTGTAGCTGGAAGAGCCAGGGGTAACTACCTTTTGGGCTTGTGACATGTTCCATAGATGCTAGGACTACAAAGAATTGTTTGTATTCTGTACTGCTGCTAACTATTTAGGCCTATGACAGACTAATCACAACACTGTTATGATGCTGGGTTTTGTTAGTAGCTTTTTAGGAGGATAAGAATTGATTAATTTTAGTTATACTCTTTGTTCCTGAGGTCCCCCTTGTCACAAATAATGCTTCACGATGGTATGAAAAGTAGAGCTGGGTTTTCTCTTCAGCCTTTTCTGATAGAAACCGAACTTCCAAAGGGTAAAGTGGAAGTGCTTTTACTGGTCTACTTCAACTTTCCTGACTGTGGTATTTGAACCTTGTATATCTGTCTTCTGCACAGAGTTAGAATTTTTGGCAGACACTTGATTCTATGTAGAGTAACAGCCACTGCTTTTGGAAAAAAGTAGTTTTCCCAAGAGACAGAGTACTGCATTAAGATATTCCTCTTCTAACAAACTTGTAAAAGTTTGTAAAAAGTGTAAAGGTAGAAGTCTAGTAAAATAAGGTCCACAAATGCATTTTAATATATCAGCTGCTGTAGACTTCTCAGCAGCTACCAAAATTGGTGAAAGATTTATTTTTTCTGTATTTCTAGAGGTGATACTCTAGAGAGAGCAACTCCCACTGGCCAATCAGTTCCACTGCTTTCAAGCAGACTGTTGTGCACAAATTGTCATAATAAACAATTTTGTTACTGTATGTCTTTAAATCCAGTATATAGTACTTTATTGGTGTGGACATTCCAAGATACCGTACGTCTACCACTACAGCTGTGCAATGGAGGCAATAGGGAAATGGGAAATAATTTACAAATTTCCATAATTCTTTGATTGTGAAGAACCTTTAATTCCTTGCAAAGTAACGCCAGTCTCACAATTGTTACATCTGGTATTTTTCAGGCCCACATTACATTGTTTTGGTCTTACCTGTGTGAGTACTTTACATGGTGTCTCAGAATTGCAGAATGGTTGAGGTTGGAAGAGATCTCCAGATATCATCTGGGTCCAACACCCCTGCTCAAGCAGGGCCACCTAGAGCTGGTTGCCCAGGACCATGTCCAGACAGCTTTTGAATATCTCCAAGGAGGGAAATTCCACAGTCTTCAGGGCAAGCTGTGCCAGTGCTTGGTTATCCTCACAGTTAAAGAATAATAATTCTTGTTTCCTGATGTTCAGAGGGAACCTCCTGTGTTTCAGTTCTGCCCATTGCCTTTGGTCCTGTGACTGGGCAGCACCGAAGAGAGCCTGGCTCAGTCTTCTTCGCAATCTCCCTTCAGGTATTTATAGACATTAAGAAGATCCTGCCCATGCCTTGTCTTCTCCAGGCTGCACAGTCCTAGCTCTCTCAGCCTTTCCTCATAGGAGAGATGCTCCACTCCCTTAATCATCTTCATGGCCCTTCACTGGACTCTCTGGTATGCCCATGTCTCTCTGGGGAGCCCAGAACTGGACACAGGAGTCTAGCGTGTGGCCTCAACAGTGCTGAGCAGAGGGGAAAGATCTCCTCCCTTGACCTGCTGGCAATACTTTGCCTAACACAGCCCAGGATACCAGTAGCTTTCTTTGCGGCGAGGGCTCACTGCTGGCTTATGTTCAACATGGTGTCCACTAGGATCCCCAGGTTCTTTCCTGCCAAGCTGTTTTCCAGCTGTGTGGCCTCCAGCATATACTGATGTGTGGGGTTGTTCCTCATCAGGTGCAGGACTTTGCAGTTCTCCTTGCTGAGCTTCCTGAGGTTCCTGTCAGCTCATTTCTTCAGCCTGTCAAGGTCCCTCCCATTGCGTAGATCAATTTCTTGAATTTCACTTACGAAACTCCTTAAAAATGGTATGCTTACTCAGGAATAAATTACTAGTTGCAAACATGTTTATATTTTTCAGAATTGTAACAGAAAGAACAGTCTCACTTGTGTTCAAATTTGTAGTTAAGGGTTTTCAGGATTCTTGTAATTAACAATGGTATGAGTAAAATGTGGGAATAAAACAGGAAAATAATTTTTCTTTTGAGGCTTTGTAGCAGTTCATTTCTGTAGCAATGTAACTGCCTCAGATGTGACTTGTTAAAATTTTAACCATTTTACTGGCATAAAGTATGCAATGCAAGTACAGGTTAAGTTGTCATTCATATAGCTTGATTTCCTGTTGGAAGGAGCTCTGAGTAAAATAGTAAAGGCTTACTCCAGAGTCTACCTTCTCAAAGTCCAGTAATTAGAGTTATTTTGGAAATGATGGTTTCTTAAGCATTTCTCCACAGAGAACATTGTGCTGGTAAGTATGTTTTACTTGTTTAAAAGGTCTGGTTTTGTAGATCTGAAAATGCCAGTATTAGAACATTTGTGTCTTAATACGAAACCCCAAACTCACTGCAAGTAAAAATGTAATAAAGGCGATGCAAGTAGTATCTATTTATTCTGCGAAGTTAGGAGTAAGTGTTCTACAAACAACTTAATTGTCTGGGCCCCAGCCTGTTCTAGAACTTCAGATACTTGAAAATCAAACCAGAGGAAAAAATGTCAGTTTGGAATTCAGTTGTGTAACCGATGTCGATGTCACTTTTCATCTCTTTATAAAAACAGCTACCACAGAATAATAAGGCTGAAGGAGTTGCATTTGTCACACATTCTGGAATTTTCTATTATGGTTAGAAAACAAGCATTATAAAATCTACCTGTCTGGGAACTAAAATGCTTTGAAAATCTATTGCTATAGAGAATGATAAATGACTAGAGTTAAGTTTTGCACATACGGCCAGATAAAAGTTTATCTTCAGGGCATGAGTAGCTGCCAACAATCTGTCCAAACTACTTTAATCTGTTTCTGTACTTCAGTTCCTATTCAGTTTTTAACATTTGATTTAACTCTAGCTTGAAATGTTTTGGTATCTACTTTAAGCCACTGAGTAATACTGATTCTATGTGATCAGCTACTTGTTTAAGATACAGTCAGATTGTATGAGTGTTATGTGGTGGAAGGAGGAGGTCTTGACAGGCATTAAGCTCCTAATAGTATTACTCTCTATATATTATTGATGTAAAATTACACAGTAAAATGTTAGACATGATCATATATTTCATTCCCTAATTATTTTATTTTATTTTCTGTACATACTTGGGTGATTCGCACAATGCATGTGTTTCATTAGATTTGCAGCAAAATAAGCAGTAACAAAGAAATATTTACTATTTTTTTTGTATCCAAAAAAAGACTAGTAAGAGTTGAAAAAGTTGATCTGTAAGGATGCTGTGTATTGTGTTAGGCATAAATTTGCCATTGTGCATCACTTGCTTTGTATATTACTATTATTGTTATTATATTGTTATTATTATCATTACTATTTTACTTTATTTCAATTATTAAACTGTTCTTATGTCAACCCAGGAGTGTTTCTCACTCTTACTCCTCTAATTCTTTCCCCCATCCCATCGGGGTAGGGGGAGTGAGCGAGCAGCTGCGTGGTACTTAATTGCTGGCTGGGGCTAAACCATGACAGGTAGCAATTGTCCTGTGTAATAGAGCTACTGCATATCTGACTGTACATTCTAAGTAGTATCCCATTGAATCTTTAAGCAAACGTGCAGTACTTGCACTTAGAATAATTCTGATAACGCGTTTTGAATAAGAACCAACTTTCCAGTTGTAAACCAGAATGCTTTCCTGTGAATGCCAAATGAGCACCGTGTGTTAAGGAGAACTAAATGGAAAACACCAGCTGAACTCAGTACTTACACCAGAATAATGATTCAAGTAATGATTAAGATATCAAAATGGATGGTGTTTATGGAATAGCACTTATGGAATAGTATACCTGTTAAACAATTTTCCTGTGTTAGTGGGGCCTTAAAATCGTTTGCAGTGGAGCCACTTTTGCGTTAAAAGACTGTAACCTCTATGGCTGCTGTTCAGTTTCATCTCTTTTACCTATCCAGATGTGCAGCTGTCGTGGTTTAGCCCCAGCCAGCAACTAAGCACCACGCAGCCGCTCGCTCACTCCCCCTACCCCGATGGGATGGGGGAGAGAATCGGAGCAGTAAGAGCGAGAAACACTCCTGGGTTGAGATAAGAACAGTTTAATAATTGAAATAAAGTAAAATAGTAATGCTAATAGTAACAGTATAATAATGATAATAATAATAATGATACACGAAGCAAGTGATGCACAATGCAATTGCTCACCACCCGCCGACCGATACCCAGACAGTTCCCGAGCAGCGATCGCTGCCCCCTGGCTAACCCCCCCCAGTTTATATACTGAGCATGACATCATATGGTATGGAATAGCCCTTTGGTCAGTTTGGATCAACTCTTCTGGCTGTGCCCCCTCCCAGTTTCTTGTGCACCTGGCAGAGCATGGGAAGCTGAAAAAGTCCTTGACTAGCATAAGCAGTACTCAGCAACAACTAAAAACATCAGCATGTTATCAACATTCTTCTCCTACTAAATCCAAAACACAGCACTATGCCTGCTGCTAGGAAGAAAATTAACTCTATCCCAGCCGAAACCAGGACAGCAGCATATTTTGTATCAAAGTAGTCTGTAATCTCACTGATATTAGCTTGCTGCAGCAGGCTACACTAGGTAGGATCTTCCTCCTACTGTGTTACAACTACTTCTTCTGGAAAATATTTTCATCCTTGATTCATTTGAAGGAAGATGTGCCATTTACTGCTTGTTGAGAAACATGCTTCTATTACTAAAATATGTAGTAAATATGACTAACATGTTGAAGATATGGAAAAAATTGGTTTACAAATGAATGAGCAAGGCTGAAAATATTCTGAAGTTCTTGGATTTTGATCAGGTGATGTTTTTGGATCATTCATGGGACAAATCACTATAGGTTATTCCAGTTCTAACTGTTAAAAACAACTAGAACAGCAGACTAAGCAAATGCACAAACAGGGAGTAGTGTCAGTGAAAAATATTCTGGTGATTGTATAAAATGTCATGGTAAAGCTGACTTCTGCCAAGTACAGTACTGATTTTCATACCATTATAAAGTGGTATTTTGGCCTCCCACCTTTTTTTGATCTGAAAAGTGAGAACTTGTTCAGTGTTCTAAGCATTCTGTACAGCAGAGTTTTTGATTTAGTCATTAAACTGAAGACATAAATAATTCACATTATCTTTTTTAGTATCACTGAGTTTCTCCAAAAAGAGATTACTAGCATACATCAGAAGAATAATAGAGCAAAGTGGTGCATCAAATCCTGTTAAATGCAAAAGATAATTAATGCTTTTGACTATCCTTCTGTGTATCTCAAAATAATACAGAACAGTAAGTTAAAATTTGAGAATAGGAATGTAGGGTTGGTTTTTTTTTTTTTGCGCTACTTGGAACATTGGTCACTATATATAAGAGAATTCCATCATGTTTTTAATAAAAATAGAGATAAAAATTCCTAAAGCGTACTGAATCAATATAGCAATTCAAAAAAGATGCAGTGTGATCAAGCTTGGATTAAAAGCATCTGTGTGCTTGTCAATAAGGAACTGTGATGAGTTTGGGGGTATCATATTGACTGTGTATTAATACGTGGTATCCTATAAGACCATCAGCTGATTGTTTAGAATGTAAATGAAGCTGTTGATGGATCCAGTGACTGATGGCTTAAATTCCAATTAATCAATTGCTTCATCGGTTTCTTAATTCAGATCAAATATCTCAAGTACACACAGTTCTTTCATGGTCTTAAGAGAAATTAATTCTTTAAAACTAATTTAATCAGTCTTGTATATATGCCACTACATTTTTTGATTGCATCCTATGTGATGGCATTGTAGCTTAAATGTTTAGGATGTTTCAGGTGTCTTGGGTTTTTTTTCTTCCTTAGAAGCTATCATAATTGAAAGCTTCTTGTTACAGTGGTAAATGAAACTCTCTACTCCAACATGTCATCTTGGTGCTGCTATTCATCTTGTCATCAGTTTAAAATTTTCATGCACATAGTCACTTAAGTAGTATAAATGATTTAAAAATTAAGTTGTTCGTAAATGATCTGGTGTTAGGTGTGCAAAGTCAAAGTCCATTTTTCTTTTGTTGGGTATATTCTAGTAACCCATCTCTTTTAATGCTTTTGACTTAAAGCAGGAAGGCTGGTAATACTACCAGACAATATATAGCTGCTTATGACACCACGGTTCCATGTGCCCTGTTTCCCAGTGACCCATCAATTAATTCATCAACACTTGACGCAGGCTCTTCACTGTGACACTTATACCAGTTGATCTTAATTTGATTGCCATTAAAACCTTCCTTTCCTGACAACTGTTGTCAATTATACAAAATAAAATCAAGTATTCATAAGTAGGCTGTAATAGGATATAGGCAGACAGATTTAATAATTCAGTTTTGCTGAGGCTTGAAAGGCATTAGTTATAGCTGTTGTTCTCATTTGTAAAAAATTCATTGGATACAGCTCTTGAGAGAGAAGGCAGACATAATTTTATTTATTTACATGTGACTGAGAAGAACCCAGACATGTAGTGGTGGTTTAGTGTTATCTCTGTTTAAGAATAACTGACATGAATTCTTGTCAGTTACATATTATAGAAAGTAAATGTAACTTAATTTTATGATTTTTTTTTTTTTTTTTTTTTAGATTAAGTGCACACACTCTACAGTTGTTTTTTGATATATGTGTAATGGAGCGTGGAATTCAACCTTGCATTTATGCAGACAAAACAATACCTTTTCAAGACCGGGGTGCTTGGTCTTTAATATGCTTGTAAAATACCATATTCCTGCATATCTGCTATATACAACTAAATTATAGTTGCTTCTCTATGATGCATCTTCAGCACAGTTTAACATTAAAATGTCTGCTATGGCATATTTAAATAATACCTGTAAGTTCTCTTTAGTGCTTACTGGCAAGTCTCTTTTTTTTAAGCTTGCTGATATTTGGCAAAAAATTTGCAAGCAGAAATCTGTTAACTTTAATGGTCTCCAAGAAAAAGTTAAATACAGTTTTCAGAACTTCTGTGGTGTTGATTGGTTTCTTATATCCTATTCTTTACTGTGTACACTGACGTGTGTAACAAATACCGTGTGTGGGTTGACTGTTAAGACTCTGTGGAAAGGATTTGAATGTACTTGTGAAAACTAAAAATGGAAATATTTTTAAAGATAATTTCACTTGTAAAATTCTGATTAAATAGGTGTAGTTGAAGAAAAGATCTGCTGCAAGTAATTGCTCAAAGCAAGAGCAGAAAAAGTGAAGGACAGACACATGGAAGTATTTTTATAATGATGTGTCATTCACTGTCATTTTTTTAATGCTAGTCAGAATAAGTTATTCCTTAGATTCCCCCCGCCAAATTCAGAATCTTCTCTCTTCTGTCTCATCTCATGACTTAGAGTTTCTTTCTCAGATCCTTCTTCCAGGCTGGGAACTGGGAGTGGGGAAATGAAAATTAAGTTTTGGATACAGGACAAGTGGGATAGTTTAGTTTCTTAGAGCAAGAAAACAATCTTAATTTCTCATGTTGCTTATTAGTCAAGAAACCTGGCCAGTCCTGGAAAGCAAGTGCTTTAAGTATTAGCATACAACGAGAAGGTGAGAAAGTAAAACAAAACCAGTAGACTTCATCAAGAAGGAAGCAGGGAGGAAGCTCTGTCTTTTCATGATGCCACTCTACCTAAATTTTTCCTTGCCATTTTCAGAATCTGATTTACAGGGAATTTCCATGAGTTGATGCATGCATTTTGACATATTTGGATTCAGTTATCTAGTCTTGGATTATTCAAGAGTGTTTTTGCCTAACAAAGATCATGAGGCTATACTTGTATAACTGGTAGGACATTCTGCTTCTGTCTTATTATTTTAAGACACTACTAGGCTACTAAGAAAAGTTCTGTTGCAGTCTCCTACTAAAGAGCCTTTGCCTAAAATATCTCTGAAAGAAGAATGTATGTAATACACAGGAGATGATACAAATGACACACAGTTTTGTTTCTGTAGCAAACAAAACCAACTTCTCTAGGGTAGTTGAAATTTTCTTTTTACAGCTATTGCAAATATTAAATCTTGATGTAATTCAGATAATTTGAATGATTTTTCTGTTTGTTTCTTCGTTATAGCCTTCTATGAACATCAGGTGATACAATTTTATATAGAATAATTTAAATTATTTTCCTGTTGCAAAGTAGATTGTTCTTAGTCTGTCAATATTGCTATTTTGGGTTTCTTGTGTTAACTACACTTTCTTTAGAAACTACTTGGTAAACATGCTGAATAGTAAGCTAATTGTTTTAAGGAGAAATTATCCATCTTTCTGCTTCTCAGAAACAACATTTCCAAATGAAATAAAATAGGAATAAATAATTTAATTAATACACAAGAATTTTTCTCTTCGGAGTGACTTATTTTAAAAATCCTGTAAGCCAGAATACATTTAAGAAAATATGTAACATCCCAAGTAATAGCTTGTTTTCAGAAGCCTGTATTAAAAACTGTAATTAATACTCAGTGTGTATATATAAAAATAACGTTTAAGTGCTTGGTGGTAGCACAAGTTTATGTACGTTGCTATAATTTTAGGAAATTAAAGATATCTATACATAAAGAAATTAATGCATAAAATATGAATAGCAAGTTTGGTAGTATTAAAAAATACAAGATTTGGCTATCTGATGATGATGCATAGTATTAATTAAGAGAAAGCTTATGATATAATTGTTTTTTACATCATTAAGAAGCTTCCCTTAACAGTTTGAGGGGGGATCCCCATCCCCCACCCCCCCTTTGTTTTCTTAAGTTTAAGGCTACAATATGACCAGCGTTTTCCAAGCACAACCTATATTTAGTTTGAAAACCTTTGTTCAGGGCCTTTTTCCTCAGGATTTTCTAGGGTAGGCAGGCCAACAGAAGAGGTCACAGATGCACATGTAAGTGTAAATCATTCCCAGAAGCATTTGACGTGTACGTGTCCTGCGTGTATGTTCTGAATAAAGCCTTAAGTCCAGCACACACTGAGTAAGTAGGATTCTTCCTGCTTATTCTGTATTGAGCACAGTGCCTTTGTTTGACAGATCTAGGCCAGGTATATCATAGCCCTAAATTAGTGCCTTCAGAGATGAGCTTTTGTATCTCTATTTCAAAACACTGTAAAAGCTACTGAAATAAACGTTATTTTTGTTCAATATTCTATTAACACACAAAATAGCTTTTAAAAAAAAATCTTTTTTTATCTATAGTATGTCAAATAACCATAAACAAGAACTCTGTTTATAATTAGCAATGTATCCTTGTATTTCAGAGTTACATAGTTACTTCAGGTTCTTAAAATGTTTTTTATCCTTTGTATTGCAGGTGCTGCTTTTCCACAGAAAAGCAATCTTAGGGTAAATTCTGGACAGGCCTCAAATAGTTGAGCTTTTGCTAAAACACAAAAAATGGAATTGTAGTCCTAGGACTTCCCTAAGCATACAAGTTTCACAGTTTTCAACTGAAATGGTTTTAAAAATCAGTTTAGTTGCACTTGGACAGCACCTTGCATGGACATGCTCTAAATTGATTTATGCCTGTCTTCAACTGATTAGGCTAAATGAATATTGCATACTTGTAAATTAGTTTAAATGTGATCACGTGAAGCTTGCACCACTTTCAATAAATGATTAAAACTCTTTAAACCCAATATAATTTCCTTAAATCAACCCTTAAATTCTAATTCAGATCATTCCAAAATTTTCACTATAAAGACAGAAATAAGTCAGACATGTTCACAGTGTTCAACTTTATCCACCTATCTTGAATGACTGTGTATTGTTATGGGAAACAAGCATCTGAGTGTCCTCACTGTATAAAGTAAAAAGTTAGATTTTATTAATTCTCCTTTATATATAGCCTTATGAAAACTTTTTATGTTCAGTGTGGAATTTCCTTTTTTTTTTTTTTAACAGCTATGCTTTGGTAAATACTTGAAATACTTCATGACTTTTCCTTTAAGCAGCACAGAACTTAAAAAAAAAAAAAAAAAAAAAAGATTCTTTCTGTGCTGTAAAATAATTGTCAGGTTCAAGAGTTATCACTGCATTCGGACGGAATAGCAGTTCCTGATGTTTGTATAGATGTGTTTTTCCTGGCAAGTCATATTCAGATTAGCAATGTAAGAGTTTTTTTAACAGTGACCTAAAGCATCCTGTTGAAGTACCTAACACAATTTTTTACTACATTTGGTTGGGTGTTTTTTGTTTGTTTTTTTTTTTCTTTTAAATTTTGTGATGGGGGGGTGAGGGGGCAGTGATTTCAAGCATTTCAAGATGGAGTGGTTACAATAGCTATTTTTTCATTAGACTTTGATTTTTTTTTTTAAGTTTTACATGCTGCAGACTCAAATACCTTCCAAAGGTAAAGTACGTGTGACTTCCATGCAATACACAAGGGCTTGTTAGGGGCGAAGAGTTGTTTTTATATATTGTTTCTAATTACATGTTTAATCTCCCATGCTTATAGCTTGGTTAAGCCAGGTTTAAAATCAGTATCTCATAGTATAATTAAAACTACTTAGTCAAATCTGCTGCAGTATTTGAGGTAGAGGATTGTATTGTTTCAGTTTTGCTGTTGTGATCACTATTGAAAGCTGACTTGGCAGAAAGCAGTCCCTTTTTCTGGATAAAAGGGAAACAGGCTATGAGATAAGTTATTGATGAAATTAACTGCTGAAGTGGAGAGGAAATGCGGCTGGCCAATACATGTCATAGTGTGAGCTCTATTAAATGAATATATGTGCAGTCAACCATTCACAGGAGCCACACTGGTCTTGAACTGCATTGATCTATAGTATAATTCTAAATGAAATTGATGGAAGAGAGCAACCATTGACAGGAAGGGTAAAGAGAACCATGAAATGCCTTGTAGAGGAAAAGTATGATGGAAAGTAGGCTCATCTGTGCCACGGATAGAAAGTGCGGTGAAACCATGGTATTTCTAGGTGTTCCTAGGTACCCCACACTTAATTATAATGCAGTGTATGGCACTGGACTATTCAAAAAGTGCTTTATAGTATTTTATTTTTAGAAGAAAATCGTAAAAGATCCTGCCAAGAATTTGAAATCAGCTTTTCAAGAACTTTGCAGCTTGCATCTCTGAGCTTTGGGTGAAATTTAGTTGTGATACGTTGAGAGCTGTTTATATTAACATTTAAAGATTTTTTTACTTACCATGCACTTAATATAAATACAGCTGTTAAATGAAGGCTTGTAAGCTTCTTTCTGGACTGTTGTGCAAAAATGTTACCTTCTAGTTGGGTATAATTTCAGGTGGCTTCTCTCTCAAGCATGCCCTTTCAGACCGTTAGCTCATTGAAGTGCTTAATTTACAGGCCTTGATGAATAACGCATTAGGTTCTGTTAGATTTTACTTAATCAGGGTCCATCTGTCCTATAAAAGAATCTCTGTCTCAATTTTGTGTTCACTGGTAGGTACCCTTTCTTGGGGTATTGCCTATTAGATTCAAAGTTTCTAGCACACAGTCTTCTTGTCTGTGTAAGAAGACTCAATCCTGGATAAACTCCTTTGCCAGTGCTTCCTTCAGTTTAATTGCTACCATATCGCTTCTAGTGATGAAACTACTTTGTTAGTTTTTATTGGATTGGTTGAAATATAGAAGGAATTATGGGTATATATGCATGTACGTCTATACACATTGTTTAAAATTTACAAATAACTAGAAAAATCTATTTTTATTTCACACCGATAGCACACAGTAACAATAGTGTATACAGTTGTTAGGCTGTAACGTAATGGAAGTTGTAATTGCTACTTCAGAGATATTTAAGATTTCTTTAGTGTAGCAATTGTGAAGAGTATTGCTAAAATTTTACCACCTTTTTTAAAGGCTTCAAACTAGATGGAAATTGTAGCTAATTGTATATGTTTTTAATAGATTTGCAGTGTTCGTGTGTGGTCATCTTTGAATCTTACACTAGTAACCTATGTAATACTCCAGACTTGATGAAATCCATCACACTAGTTATTGGGGCGGGGAGAGGCTCTGCACTGGTCTCAGTTTTCTGTTTCTTGCATACTAGTCTTCTGTCTGTAAAGCACACTGATTCTCTTCAGTATGTATCAGTCTGTATCTTGAACTTCCCTCATATCTTAAGTACTGTGCATGCGTTGACAGGTTTCTTTAGCCTTGGATCCTTGACAATTAGAGATGATTCAAAATTATTTCTTTTAAGTATAATACATTGGGACCTGTATTGTTTTGAATAGTATCTCTTAAGGATTTATTTTAAAAAACTTTTTTCAGAGAAGCCAAGAGACTATAAGCAGTGGAAGTTTGTGATGTCATAGCAGCAAAGAGACAAAAATCACAGGCATCAGTTCATTATTCTATTGTGTTGGAACTGTGCAAGTGACACAATTCTAAAAAGAAAAAAAAAATTAAACCTGTTTCAACTTCAGCCAGTGAAGTTGTATCTCTTCCTGATAACATTTGGAAAGCTGTTTAGAAACTATTAAGAAACCTGTAAAATAGGATTTCCCCCCCTGTTCATAAACAGTCATACTGTTAATTTTATCAGGAAAATTGTGGTATTGTGTGATATCTGGAGCATTCCTGGAAGAAAGCACACAGAGATTCCGAAATATGAATCCTTTTATTTGTATACATTTATTTAAAAATGGTTGTAAATTGTTTTATTTTCACTCTTCTGAGTTTTTTTAACCCAAACTGAATTTTTGAGATCAAAAAAATAGTTTGATGTATCTTTAACTTCAAGGTTCGTGTTTCATTCGAACTGACCAGCTGGATGGAGAAACAGACTGGAAACTGAAGGTTGCTGTCAGTTGCACACAAAGATTGCCAGCTTTGGGGGTAAGCATTTTATCGGTTTGCTTTTAAGGTATCTTCCATCTATGCATATGTCTCTCTTATCTAAACAATTGTTACAGTTACTGTAAGTATTGGAAAATATCTGTTACACAGTCTTAGTTTTTGAAATAAATAGGAGATAGATATTCTACTGAATGCTGAATGACAAGTCAGTTATGCAAATATTCTTGTTTTTACATTGAAAAGAAACTGAGACAGAATTGCATTTTTATCTTTCAACTTAGTGGTTCTCATTGTGGTCCCCACTGAGATCCATGCTCCACAGAAACATATCACAGCTGTAGTGTTTTCAACCAAGTGTTATACTGCAAGTGCAAGTCATTCTTGCCTCAGGAACTGTTGCTTTAATCACTAACTTGTAAGCTTGGGAAACAGCAGTCTGCTCGTGGAAGGTAAAGTGCTTTTTTGTTTCTGAGTAGGTGCAGTGTGCAAGTTCTTGCAAGGAGGGCTCTATAGGAGTTGTCTGAATGTGTGTATTTTTTGAGTGCATAGATGTCATGTCACGGGTAGCTATTAAACTTGTGAGAAAGGACACAAGTGTGTGTGTATATATGTATACATTCAAAATAGACACATCTACAAAAATGTATGTAGAATTGTATAAATGTCTCTTAATGAGAAGCTGAATTGTGTCCCTTGTACTGGGGAAGCTTGCTGTTTTACAGGAGAGTTGGCTTGGTATCAAGAGACTTCCTCTGAAAACACACTCAAGTTACAAGCTTGTGGAAATTAACCTATACAGAATTTCTGCTGTTTTGACACTAAATCCTTTAGGTGCTTTATTAATGGCAAACATACCTTAAGAGGACTGTTTATATGCCATCTCAATAGAAAAAGTGTTAGATTATCTGCCGGATCTTAGCAGGACGTCTGCAATTATCCTTCCAGAATGAGAGTTGCTGCCACACTGAAATTAGCAAAAATGAGATTTTTTTTTTCTTTTCCTGTGTTCCTAGTGCTCTGGCTACTGGCTTCACGTGTGACAGGAGGAGGAAAAAATTAGCTAGGCTTGAATTTAGAGGATTGGGAACAAGGGATCGAACTGAAGGTTGGTCATGCCAGACAGATGCCAAATCAGGCTCCAAGATGGGAGGTCTGGTGCAAGAAAAGATTTAGACAAGTATTCTGTAACCTGACATTGAATTTAGTATTTGTTAACAATGCCTCTCCTGTAGGTTTTTACCATTTATCATTGGCCTATCTTGTTTTCTCATTAAAAAAAAAAATCATGTCCACATTTGAAACAGATGCATGCATTTGACTAAAATCCAGTCAATTATCCATCTTGCTTTGATTTTTTTTTTCTATTAAATAGTGCTTTTCAGATAGTTACCACTGTGTCCAACTTTGCTATTATTTTTTATTTCTCTTGTTTTGGAAACATCAGTGACTGCACTCAGCAAATATAACTGTGCAGAGCACTGCTTCTCTGCTGGTTGTAATTTCGGTGTTCTGAGGCTGATGAAATCTGGAGTAAATTACAATGCAAAGGTTTCTCTACACTCTCCTTTGGAGAAGAAAAGTTTTACATTAACTTTTTGTTTTATTTTGGGTTTTTTTTTGTTTTGAAAAAAAAAAAACATATCTCTGTCTGAAGTTTTCCATTCTTGCTAGGAAGAAACAGACCTGGTAGAGCAGGGAATTGTTATGCTGTAACTTTTATATTATGTTGTCTTAAAAAAAACCAAACCACCAACCAGTCATCAATAGACTTGACAAATAGATGTTAGGCACCTATGAAGATAGTATAAAACTATGGTTAAACCCATGCATTTGATTTGAAAGAAGTAAATGTTTGTATTGTAGTTGTTTACAGTGGAAAATAAATCAGAAATGGTTGAAGTTGGGGAGTCTACATTGGAATGATAGGACATGCAGCCTCAGATTCCTGCAGAAGTGAAGGTTTGCTTCAGGTGGTTGTTTTGGGCATGTAGGGGAGGGAAAGGCAAGGTACTGCCAAGAAATTATTCATGCATCTTGGAAACAGTATGCAAGAGTCAACTGTACAACACAGTAACCATTTCTTCCTTAGTTGTTTCCACTTACTGCTATTAACCTACCTCCGACTGATCTGTGCTTCTTGCAAGATTTTTATATGCTCCCTCTTCTTAAGCTGTGGGTGATAACCTGAGTTGCATCATCAGGTGTGGTTAATCAAGGAGCTATGTGCACTTAAACCTTCTGTGGCTACCAGCAGCAAGTGGAAGCCACCAAGCAGTTGATGTGCCTCTGCCCTTTCTCACATCATGCAGTTACTGGTGGTTAACCACACTAGCCAAGACTTTGTCTGCATTAAGCTGATAAGTCATCCTGAAGTAACTGACAACGGGGTATAATACTTCTGCCAACTAAACTGTCTCCCAGTTTCCATACTATGTGGTTTGGTTAAACCATTGACACTTGGTGGTTCTTTGAGATCATTTTAAATGGCTGCTTCCCAGCTGGTCTTAGACTGTTTGCAGTGGTCATGTCATATATCTGCTTCACTCCTAAGCCCCATCTGTCTGTGAACTATTTTGGGGAAATGGTAGCCTAATGCACCCAAATGCGAATCATAGAATCATAGAATGCTTTGGGGTGGAAGGTTGCTCAGAGCCACATCCAACCTGACCTTGAATGTTGCCGGGGTTGGGGCCTCTACCACCTCTCTGGGCAACCTGTTCCAGTGCTTGACCACCTTCATTGTAAAAAACTTCTTTCTAATGTCTAGTCTAATTTTTTTTTTTTCCTTGAGAACAACAGCTGTCTTGCAACATGTACTTTCTAATTCTGTTGCAGTAGTGACTGAGCTTTCAGTAACATCTATGCGATGCATGATTCTGTAGATTTGTGAGGGGAAAATCAAGAGCAGTTCTGGAGTTCTTAAATTACAGCTGAATTCTACTCCAGGTAACTATACTTTTAAGACATAAACATGAGACAGATCCCTGCTGTTCTTTAGCAGCAGGGATGCTTTTTAGGGAATCCCCACATCCTTCACAGAAGATAATGCTCAGCTCGCATCCCAGAAGGCTGTTTCCATTCCTGTGGAAAGCCCACTGGTATTTCTTTAACTTCTGCAGACACTTTTACCTTTAATGGGATGGCAATAATATGCAAGAGCATCAGCCATCTAAAGAAACTGTGGATGGACAACTTCAGAAGATTAGTATGAAGCTCCAAGCCAGCCATGAATTTCAAACTAACAAAAAATAGGATTATGGAATTATTTTTTATTCTAAGCCTAATTTTTGTAGTTGCTAATAGTCATAAGCTGTATTTAGGCCCTCCATGTATTCATTTGTTTAAAGTTATATTAAAATGCAGTGGGCAGAATTATTTCTTTATAGCTACAGTAAAAAAAAGGGGGTTGGAAGAAAGAGTGAAAATAGCATACACGCTTTTAACATGCAGGGATAGTGTTTGGCACCCTTTGAAACTTTACACCCAACTTGTCTAAAAAGGGATGCTTAAAATATGTAGTTGAGGTTTTCTCAGCAAGCAGCAGTCAAGCTCTCTTGTACACACAGTGGAAAAAAATTGAAGCAGCTTGGTTAAAAGTAAAGATCATTTGAGAAATCCATTTCAAGTAGACTTTTCTCACCCTCGGCTTCTACAGTATCCTCTGTTGCTGAAAACTTCTCTTAATAAAACTGAAAAATCAGGTAAGTTGCTTTCTAGATATTAACTTGAAAATGTCTGTTGCTTTGTAAAACACCCCTATGCTTTGTTTCTGTTCCTGACTTGAAAAAACAGTATTTTACAGTGATTATCTTGCTAACCTGTACAGTGTGTAATAGGGACATAAGCTTTTTTGATAGGATTAAAATTACTTTTGCAGAAACTTGTTGGGGTTTGAAGCAGTCTGGGAAAGGACTGAGCTTTGTCCTCCTGTCTGGGATTTACTTTGGTTTCCTTTCCTCTGCAAAATGTTAGGAGAATTGGGCAATGATTCTGCCTTCTGCTAAAAGAAGCTGCTGGGACACGCTCCTCCTTTCATTCTGTTTGCATTATGTGCTGCACAAGGTGGGCAGTGCATCGTATTTGTGCCCAGAATAACGGACGTGCTGAAAATAAGATGCTTCGAGGAACACTTATCTGAACGTTTTCCTTCGGCTGTTTCAAATCAAGCCATTAATGAGAACTTATTTTGCTTTAAGGAGTTTTGGAAAATCAGCCGTCCCAAATACCACCAGATCGTCCAGCCCTGCTAAATGCCGGTTTCCTACCCGTTCTGTGTAACACTAGCAAACGACGCTGCCGCTTGCAGAGGGAGCGCGTTCCGCGCACTCCTCTGCCGCGCCCCTGTCGCTGGGCGCACGGGGCTAACGGCTCGGCTCGGGAGGGCTGCGCGCGGCGGGGGAGCGGCCCTGCCGCGCGGCACTTCGCGGCTGCCACCTGCCGGGCGGCCGGCGGCACGGCGGTGGGCGGGGCCCCGCCCCCGGGGGAGGAGCCATGGCGCCGCTCCGTCTGCGAGCGTTCCCGCCACGGATTGTGGGTTCGCCGAGGGACACGGTGAAGAAAATGAGTAGAGCACGACAGAGTCTGTGCCCACGAAGGGCTGCGCGGAGGACTCGAAGTTCTCTTAGTCTGGTCCGTTTCAAAGGCACGAAGGTTGTGTTTTAATCCAGTACTGCTGTTGAACTGGATGGAAGGCTCGTATTTGTCTGGGTGGCTACACAAATGGGTTGGGTTTCCGAGGTTAACTTTGTATGTGTTTACGATAAACCAGCAGTTGGCGGGGGGGGTCGGGGGGTCCGTTCGCAAAGAGAACCTGTTCAGGCAGCGGCGTGCGGGGGGGCATGGGGCGTGATCTCTGGGGCCCGGCGTTGTGCCCATGCTGTCTCTGGGCTGACGTTCTGAGGTTTTGCTGCAACGGATCAAACGGTTTCAGCTAACGTTCTCTCTGAAGTAGCAGCTGGTCACTGCAGTAGCGCTCTTCCTGGCTTCCAGGGACTCTCCACATGTAAAGCCACACCTGTTACGGTGTCCTCTCCGTGTGCTTGCAGCGCGTTATCAAAGCTGAGGCTTAGAGTTCGTATTTACATATTGAAATAGATTTTTAATAATTTCAGAGAATGTGTGCAAGTTGAGCATAAAATAGACAGTAAACAGTTTGATGATGTGTTTGACAGAATAGACTTTCCATAATTGTCACTCGTTTTGAGTTCTTTAGTTATTTGAGGTAGTAAAGGCAGTAAGTATCCTGTGTTGGTACGAGCTGTCAGTCATGTCAAGAGAGCAGCTCTGTAACCCTACCCACTGTGACACCCAGAATCAACAGACCTGCAGACCTTCAGAGCTTTTCTTAAAGAACAGATGACACCACCAAAACAATCAGTACCGATTTTGTTGTCTTTCTAAAGCACTTAATGTGATCAGAGAATTAAAATTTCAATAAGTCATTTAATGACAGCTGAGCAGCAAATATTGTAACACCTTGATTAGGTTTCTTGCAGTTTCATGGTTATAGGTGGGGCAGTTCTGGTGATACGCATGTTCTGAGGCATTCTCTAGTTTGTGTGATCAACTAAATTTATTAACAGCAATGAGGTCACTGTAATTTTCAATAAATGGTGTCTTGCTGATTTATATCAGAAGATCCATACAGCAGTAAACAATACCATTTACATTTAATTAGTTTTATTGAACCAAAGGCAATTTTATTTGTAATGAACTACATGTTATGATTAAGAATGTATTTTAATGATCTTTAAGTAAGGTGAACAAATGTTGCCCTTGACCTAATAGAGGAGATTTTTCTATGTTATTGATAACTTTAAGGGGATTTTTAAATTCTGAAATGCAAAAGAGAACATTTTCATTATTGTACCATCATCAAGTCATTTCCTGACTTTCAGTGTAGAAGAATGGAATGCATTTGTCTGCATTATTACTTTCAAATATGAGATAACTAAATGCATAGCAAACTTTTTAAAAAAAAAAATCTCACCTACTGTTGTATAAAAATAATTATCTTTATTGCTTGAGATTCAAGTCTTTCATGTAGTTTCTTTAATCTAGAACTGTTACAATCCCCCTGCCCAATTGGTGGGTTGTTTTTTTTCTTGAGTAAGAAAGTAACTGAGGTCTTTTGCCCTCACTCTCTCCTGAAAGCAGTGTGATTTTTAGATGTAGAATACTGTTTCCTTTGAACATATCAGTAGAACTACTTGGCTTCGGTGAGCCAGCAGTTCAGTGCTTATAATATGAAAAGAATTCCTTACTGAAGATGAATTTCACAAAGATCAAGTCCCTCATTAGTTAAATCATTAATAAAAAGTAGTTGTCTTTTTTTTTTCTTTTTAAATGTAATTAAATCCTTTGTTTAAGGTACTTTACCCTTCTCCCTGTATTTATATAGGGGGCAGCAGTGACATAACCTAACCAGGTAAATTTTTCTTGCTGAGAGAGCAGAAGTTTTTTCTACATATAGTGTTGTGTACAGATCTTGATGTCCCCTTGTTAAATTCACCATTGTGACTTTTTTAAAGACATTGGGATGAGAAATACACAGCTTCTACTACTGGGAAAGCAGCAGTAGGTGAAGAAACATCTTGGTACTCTTACAGTAACCTTTACTGTTGAACACAGTTCATACGTAATCTGTCTTCTATAACTGTATCATTCTTTGGACTTCTCTTTCTTTCCCTTGTATTATAAAACTTCAGCTGCTGTATTTTGTTGGCCTGAGGATGATGTCCATTTGGAGTACGGAGCATTGGGCTAAAGAAAAAAAAAGTCCTTATCCCTTTTCTTTACCCTAATAATGAAAAAATACTTCAGAAAGCTACTGAGCACATGTAATATGCTTGTATGTCGTCTTTCTACTACTCATGAATCAAACGCCAATGAACTGTCACCGCGGATTTCTCTTGGAGCATAGGTTTTTCTTATGATTTTTTGTTTTAGGAAAAAACATGCACTTTTGGAATACTCTGCCGGTTTTAGTTTGTAGCATTCCAGAGTGATGGTACAAATGTGTAGGGGATGCCAGTTTTTCAGAAAGATAAGTTGAGTTTGTTTCAGAGTTGAAATTCAAAAAAAGAAAAAAAGAAACATGAAAGTTTAGGTGTTAAATCAAATATACAAAAGAACTAAAACATGAAAAGACACCGAAGGAACGTGGTAGAAGTTTTTATGTTTACAGTGTAACAAAGGAGAACATCACAATAGAAGAAAATAAAAATATTAGAAATCAGGAACATATATTACTGTACAAATACCAATACACTTTAAAAGGTGGATATTTCTGCTTGCTTTTATTCTAATGTTGCTTTCCACTATGGCATTCTTTGAAAATCGAGGAGTTCTTGGTTGACGCATTTCACTAGCAGTTTTTATTGTGTATATGAGTATATGTGTGGTATTAGTTTTCTGCTGTGCTGTCCACTACTGAGAGACTCTTTATTTTTCTTTGCATAATAAAGGACATAATAGCCTGGATTAGCTAAATTGTAGGTGATAACAGATGGGAAAGAAGTGAATGATGAAGATATAGGACACCACGTGTGTATTAGTTTCATATGAATTATTTCTTGTGAACCTGATGAAAGTAGGTTGGAAGAACAAGGATGCAATGAATGAACTTTGTGTGAAAGACTACAATAAATGTCTAACGGTTTAAGATAAAGATAATTTGTGAGAGTTAATGTTCAGATTCAATTCATGTTTTAAAAAGCATATGAAATACAAAGTCTGTGTGGTTTTGCAAGGTATGAAGTGAGAGATTTCTTGTCTGTATAATATAAATAGAAATACAAATTCATTATAGAGCTACACATTTTTAAACTAAACTCAAACATGTTTGATAAATGTACAGTAGATTTAAACCCATTCATTTTGATCTGTACAAGTGAAAAAATAATGATATTCAAAAACCTGTAGCCATGTTATTGGAGAAACAAAAGGATACAAATGTGTCAGATTTTAAGACATTAACACAGGTGGACAATTGCACCTTTAGTTAATTTTTTGTAATATTCAAACTGCGTAATATTCAAATGTAGCTATTTTTTCTTATATTCGAAATTATGAACAAAAAATAACGGCATGCTTTTAAAAATAGCTACATTTGAGCCAACGTGTGATCATACATCCATGAAAGAGGCTGTAAAATTAATTCCTCTTTTGAAGATAGCACATTCTGGCTAGCACGAACAGGGTATTGTAGGCATGTAATCTGCTCCCCAGAGATGGCGTCTGATTAGCCTTTTGCAAGATTCATCCAGTAATAAAGGATGGAGATAACCCAAATAGTGAGGCGCTACATATGGGGAGGAGGTAGACACTCTTGCATTTCATCAGAGGTTATGATTCTTAGATTGACTGGGATCTGGTATCAAGCATCTGTTCCTCTCCAGAGTAGAAATTGGATTGTGGATCCATGCATGAGTGGTCTACTCATGTTGAAATCTCTTAGCTGCTGCTGTTCCTGACCCTCTAAAAAGCACCAAAAGGTTTGCTTTCGTGATGAGAAGAATGTCCTTTGTATCAGGTTTTTAACAATTTGTCTGCGGTATTCTTTCTGTGGGAGGTGGATGTTTCAGAACAATTACCTGATGAAATAATTGTTTCAGAATTTTAAGATGATCCTCCCGGGGTCTCTAGGGACAGCTCTTAAGATCTAACAGTCATCAGATTTTGGGTTTTTTCTTACCCTGTTTATACCATACCACCATCTATTTATAGAGCCTGCTACTGTAGTATTTAAGAGTCTCTTATTCTGCTTAGTTTTAGGGTAGGAATATTCATGGGTTGTTTGCTATCATGAGGAGTAGTACCACTAAATTTATCAGACTAGTTTAGTGTATCCATGACTTGAAGCATTTGAGTAATCCTGTTGATGTATCTAGGCTTTCTGGAAGCTGATGGGGGTTTTCTCGTAGGTTGACTGCAAATGTGCTTGAGTGTTTAAGAGAACTTGAATCAATTTCATTGTTTCCTCTTGTACTCAGTTGGCTTCATCCTTGCTGGAAAAGTGGTTTGTTTCCAATTTCTTTAAAAACAAAACAAAAACCCACTTTATTTTTAAAACTACAAATATATGGAAAATATTCTAAGGTTATACTATTATAAATTAAAATGGGGCTGTTAAGAGAAAATAAATAAAATTTTGGACTTGTGTTATAAATGTAAAACAGTTCAGTGTTTGAACTATCAATACATTTAGAATATCATCTTGGATCTGGTTCTTTTATAGCAAGATGTACTGAAAAAACCAGTGTGTTAGTTGGGTAAAAATTTCATGACCGTAAGTTGGGGTAGCAGGGTGGGGGTCATAAACTGGAATCTCTACCACTTCAAAATGTGTGATTAAATTTAAGTGTAAATGACAGTAAATACATTACTCTGTTTTACAGGATCTCTTTTCAATCAATGCTTATGTTTATGCTCAGAAGCCACAGCTGGATATTCACAGTTTTGAGGGTACCTTCACACGGGTAAGTAGTGTATGTAAATACAGTTCTACTTCTCCCTTCCATTTCTCAGCGTATGTGAAACCTATACGTAGCGTCAAAGCTGTATCAGATCTTTCCTTATCTTTACAGCAGTATTTTTTTCCATGTTCCTGCCATGGCAATATTTCATATAAAAGATACCCTGGTAAATATGTATTGCAAAAAGCTAATACAAAAAGAATATCTGAAAAAAGCAGAATCCAAGAATTAGATATTTGTTGACATCACTAATTTTATTATATGAAACCATTTGTGTAGTAGTATATATTGTCTCCAGTCATCTAACGTATTGTTCATGTATGTAAAAAAAGTGGCAAATTGAATATATTCAGTAGCCTGAGACAATGCAACTGCTAGTTTATGTGCAATAAAAATGTGCCTTGTTTAACAGCCTTTCTGGTCAAGGGGAAGCTAGTACTTCCAAAGTTCGGTTACCTCAAACAGTAAAATAAAACTAAAAGCTACTTATGGGGGCTTTATTAAATCTTTTTTCCAGCTATATTTATATTCCAAACCGAATATGATAACAACAATGCAATCATTTCTGTGACTTTTTTCTGTTATTTGCAAAAGGTGGCCTGATAAAGTTAACCCTTTAAAGCAGGGTGTCCTTCTTAATAGGTAGTAATTTGTTTTAAATTGCTTTACAGATTTGTGGCATTATAATAGCAGGTATATTGATTGTTTTGTTCATTTTAGCCAAACTCAGTAGACTCATTCCTCTTGATAGTTTGTTTCTAAAATAATTTGAGAGAACTAACTACTATGGAGGTAGAGAAGGGTTTTTTACCCAAGTGACTCAAATTGGTAATAGATTTTGTTCAGTAATTGGAATTCCAGTTCACAATTCTAAGTACACTGATGAATGAGATATTGCAGTTGTTGGCTCTCGAAGACCAATTTATACCAGTTATATAGTTCATGCTGCCTACAAAGTAAATGTCATTTGCCCACACCTTCTAAAGCTGTAAGCGACAATGTTTACTTAAACCTTGTATTGACCAATTGTCCAAATGAAACTTCTATTAACAGCTGTGAAATTCATGTTATTCCTGTCCCACTGGCTAAGTGTATACTTTTCTAAATATAAATGGAAATCCTCGGAGCCTTTTTAAGAACTCTGGTACATGTAACTGAGACATTGGGAAATCATCACTAAACGGTTGCTCCCTGTTGTGTGTTCTGTTTGTACACGTAATAAGAGCTGTATGAGTCAAGCAACCCTGATATGTGTAAATAACCCTGATGCATTTTATGCTTTCAGGTTTACGTATGTGTTGTTTTGACAGCTTCAGTAGGAGGGGCAGTTTAAACTGAACTTGTGAGGACAGTGCCCTCAGATTTGGTTCACAGTGGATCACACTGTAGATATTTTTTAGAAGATTTTTTGTTGTTGTTAACGGTATACCTTCTGCATACTGAAATGTTGCTTTAGGACACTTGTTTACTGATTTATCTTTCTACTTCTGCTGTGAGCCCTTGCTTGTTACACTAAATCAGTTTTTGCATCTAATTTCTATTTTATGTTAAAGTAAAAAAAATTAATGTGCTTAGTGATGCTAATGCATACATTTTTCCTACTTAAGCATTGATGTTCAAAGAATTCTTGCAAGGGTAGGTTGACAGGGTAATAGCACATTGATTTTTCTTTTCTTTTTTTTTTCCCCTATTATGAAGACAGAGTACTAACAATGTAGAAGACAAACTTAGATAATTTCAAAAAGTGCATGACCATAAAACAAAACAAACTTAGGTGCACAGCTCTGGAGTTTTTATGAGGGAACAACTTCTCTTAAGTACTTCTGTGTGAGAAATATATCCACAGCAAACCCGATAGCTGACAGAACATACTTTTGCAGTACACCTGCATAACCACGTCAGGAGGAGTTAAAACTCTGCTGTGCTCTATTGATGTCTACCAGCTTCATGTTTTCCATTGCCCTCCATGGATTTTGGTGCATTATATGCAGTCAATGCATGAAAGTTGTGTGTGTCCTTGTGTGGGCGTGGGGGAAAGATCATGTCTGGCCCTTAAAAAATGGCATAAGTTAATTCCTCTCCTCCTCTCCCCTCTTCTGGACATCCTACCAAGAAAGAATAAATGAGCTAAATTAGTGCTCTGTAAAAATGTGTGAGATTGTTTTATTTGTTCTCAGGGCATCATCCGTGTCATGGCTGAGCTTATTTTGAAATAGTGATTTACAGAACAGGGGTTTACACAGACATAACTACTAGAGTTTTTCTTCTGATGCTCCTATGTAGGCTTGATAAATTAGTAAGCTATTACATGAATTCTGAAAAAGCATGAGAAAAACACATGTCTGTAGAAAGAGAATAAAAGGTAGCCATACTTCTTAACCCAACTTTTACCTGTTGGAGCCCAAACAGTGCTCTAGAGCATTACATCAGTGTGTACTGGCATGACCAGTATTATTTACCTTTCACTTACAGCTTCTGTGCGGAATCATGGAAATTCTCTCTTTTGCTTTTGACCTTGGCTGGTTTTTGTTTAAATTTGAGTCCTCCTTCCACCATTCCCTTAAGAATATTTTCCTTTAATTTATCCTATATTGCAGCTCTGTGCTGTCACTTCAATCTCTTCATTTACTTTGGGAATATATCTAAATCTTTTTTTTTTTTTTAATTCCAGTAGAAATCTGAGAACTGATTCCTTTGAGTTTAGTTCATCTGCTGTAATAAACTTTTTTTTATGGTACAGAACTATTTGATACCATTTTTTCCAATATAGCACCTTGTCAGATGCTTAAAAACTACCTTGATGCAAAACCTGTTGTATGTAGCTGTTGATACTTTGGAAAAATACATAGTGAGATGTGAGCACTGAAAATTGTGTATTAATTTCAGTAGAATCTCTGGCCTGGGGCTAATTATACAAATATTTTCTTGGATAAGTCTTGTATTTTAGCAGAGAATGTTGAGTCATTTTTTTTACTTCGTATTTGCCGTTAGAGATTTACCTGTTTTGAAGCAATGGTTGTTTTGACTTCAGTCTGGCTTAATTTTATGTTGCCACTGAAGGCAATGGTATTATGTTTTGCAACTCCTTTTTACTCACCTTCCTTGTGCTGGCACTAACAGCCATACAGACAGCCAGACTAGGAAGCTAATATGTGCAGAATCTAATCTGACCGTGTCCAAAATACATATACCAGTAAAAGTAAAACCTAATGCGTATTTTTCCACTTTTCTACAAAAGTTCGTGGGGGTTGTTGTGCTGCATCCTGTCAGGGAGGAATAGGGCTAGAAGAGGTCAAATGGAAGTCGTACACTGGTTCATTCAAGGATTAGGTATTTAGTCTCAAAGGCTTCTGTCGTTATCTGAAAAAAATTCTAATAAACTGTAGCTTTGAAACCTTTTAATGGGTACTTGAAACTTGTCATGATCCTTGGTCAGCTCTATTATGAATTCAGGACTGTGAGTGGGATATATTCAATTTTTGTTTCACTGCTCATCTGTTCCTTTTTCTCTGCACATGCAAGAGCTACAGGATAATTTCCTAGAACTGTAGACAATCTAAACCTCTATGATCAATACTGCACATGACTTAAAAAACTGAGCCTGAATATGAAGCTTGAATGCAATACTGAACTGCAGTATTCTGATAATGAACTTAACTCAGAATTTAGAGACCAATAAACATACAGCTGCCAAATGAAATTCAACCCAGCAGACCTTAAGTGGAAACTTTGTCAGCTGGACAAAGAAGCCCTTGTGTTTCAAATTTCTGCTACTAGAGTGAGTGATGGATTTCACTTACCCCAAAATATATATTGTTCTGTTAGCTGTAGTAGCATCACAAAATTTGCAGAACCATTTCTCCTTACCACAGACCTGTCTTATTCAGGAATCAGAGTCCTTGTCCTTTCCATGCTTCATCTATCCCTACCATCTCTCCAAAAGTAGAAATAAAAGTAATGTGAAACAGCTAAACTTGTAACCCATAAATATACTTTTTCTTTTGAGTAATTTGCAGATGACACCAAGTTGGGTGGGAATGTCGATCTACTCGAGGGTAGGATGGCCCTGCAAAGGGACTTGGACAGGCTGGACCGATGGGCCGAGGCCAACTGGATGAGGTTTAACAAGGCCAAGTGCCGGGTCCTGCATTTGGGTCACAACAACCCCATGCAACACTACAGGCTTGGGGAAGAGTGGCTGGAAAGCTGCCTGGCTGAAAAGGACCTGGAGGTGTTGGTAGACAGCCGGCTGAACATGAGCCAGCAGTGTGCCCAGGTGGCCAAGAAGGCCAACAGCATCCTGGCTTGTATCAGGAATGCTGTGGCCAGCAGGAGCAGGGAGGTGATTGTCCCCCTGTACTCAGTGCTGGTGAGGCCGCACCCAGAATACTGTGTCCAGTTTTGGGCCCCTCACTACAAGAAAGAGATTGAGGTGCTGGAGCGTGTTCAGAGAAGGGCAACGAAGCTGGTGAAGAGTCTGGAGCACAGGCCTTATGAGGAGCATCTGAGGGAACTGGAGTTGTTTAGCCTGGAGAAGAGGAGGCTGAGGGGAGGCCTTATCGCGCTCTACAGCTACCTGAAAGGAGGTTGTAGCGAAGTGGGTGTTGGTCTCTTCTCCCAAGTAGCTAGCGATAAGACAAGAGGAAATGGGCTCAAGCTGTGCCAGGGGAGGTTTAGATTGGATATTAGGAAAAATTTCTTCATGGAAAGGGTAGTCAAGCATTGGAACAGGCTGCTGAGAGAGGTGGTGGAGTCACCATCCCTGGAAGTGTTCAAAAAAACGGGTAGACGTGGCACTTTGGGACATGGTTTAGTCTAGTCTACCCTTAAGTGGTTTAGTGTGGACTTGTTAATGTTAGGTTAATGGTTGGACTGGATGATTTTAAAGGTCTTTTCCAACCTAAACGATTCTATGATTCTAACTTATGACAAATTAAAAATAAGGTTTAAATTGTCATCCATTTGGGTATGGAAGGTGTGGTATTTGGTAAATTGAATGAACTGTAGAAAGGTAGAAATGTTAGATGAGGGTGTGAAGACATGAAAGGATCATAATGAAATAAGAGAAACTAATTGATTGGCCAAACCATTCTGTTGATGAGCATGGCATGAGTGGAAAGAGATGTGGCTCATTAGATGTTTTCCTATTTTGAGTGACCTAAAAGGAGGCATTTCACTAAGTCTTGTAGCAGGTAGGCATTGGACAAGTGACTTTTTCCTAGCAGTGTTGTCAGCTCTCCATAATCACTGCAGGGCTTTCAATTTCTTCTTGCAGTCTTGCTGTCTTAAAATCTGCTAACTGAGGAATAAACCAAGGCAGAAAAAAAGATTTTCCTAGCTTAGTATCCTATTCCTGACAATAGCCAGAAGACGACTGCTGGGAAAGAGAATAAGACTAGAGTAAGGAGATGGTAATGCCTCCTCAGAAGATTCTTCTGTCTCAGCAGCTTGCGATGTGGGAACTTCTGAGTCAGACCTGGTTTCTGTAAGTAACCTGCAATGAATTTTCCTTCTTTAAACTTACCCAGTCCCTCTTTGAATCTGTGTAACCTTTTAGCATTCAAATAGGAAATGTACATTTTAATTACGTATTTTTATGAAGAGAAACCACCTGTTTTAATTTTGCTGGCTTTATTTATGACTTCTTTCTTCTTTGGTAAGAGACAGCAGTATCTATCCTTCCTTTCTAGGTGCCCATTTCATAGATATCTGTTATGTTCCTCATTAGAGTTCAGGTATATTTAGTTGTATGTAGCATGGAACTACACTGACCACTCTTCTCGCCCTTTTTGACCATTTTCCAGTTCTTTTTATTTTCTGTTTGGAGTAAGGGGGTGGGGAGGGAGGGAGGAGGGATTTAGAACTACTACATTTAGGCAAACCATGGATTTCTTTGTAGTAGCATGAGGAGGAGTTGGGTTTTTTTCTCTCCTAGTAATTCTAAGCATTTAGCTTGTTCTTGACTATTAAGTTAGTGTTTTGGTAGATTTGTAATATAATCGCAAAATTTGTTTTCTGAGTAGTTTTGATCAGCTCAGAGCTCCTCACTTTGTGAAGTTGGGATGTTTTCTTCCTTTGTGTGCATTGCTTTACATTTCACTGTACGGAATTTCATCTGTCCGCTTTTTTTGTAGGGTATATTAACCTACAGTATTGCCCAATTATTAAATCATAGGTATTTTTTCTATAGCTGTTTTGTTCTGAAGTCTTTAGTCTTATATAAAGTTAAAATTTTAAAGGTATGCAAAGATATAGCAGCAAACATTTCTTTGAATTCTACAGCTTTTCTGTATGTCTAATTCTGTACATTAATTATGTGCTAATGGCTAGTTAAAGCACAATGCTCCTGTCAAAATTCAAATTCTTTCTTCATGCTGGAATTCAACATAGGGCAAAAAATTACTACTTCAGTATGATTGCAGTTTTAGTGAGTGGTAGATGGGAAATGACCTCTTTCAGTGTTTGGGGGGAGCTATTTGGAGTCCCACTGTGGACAACAGGTGTTCTGTATGGAACTTCTGAGGGCAAAATTCAAAAACTTTTTCATTTCTTGAGACTAAATTCATTGCAAGTATGGTATTTAAATCTGTGTCCTATCACTGTATGTTGATGATTGTAGAAGACTGACCCATGCATTTCCATGAGGTTGCAGTGTCTGACTGAAATATGGGATCTTTGTGGTCAGCTCTCAGTTAGAATGCATCATCCTATTATATGCCTGCTGGGGACTCCTCTGACAAACTCTAGCCTGATTTGGTCTTTGAGGTACAGTAGTGAGTTCTTATAAATAAAAGCATTTTCCTTGTACACCTATACATTGTTTTCAGTTGACCTAGTGATGCAGTGAGAAGCTCAACAAATTTCTTGTTTGGAATACTTGAGCACAATTTCCTTTTTTTTGCAGTGTCTGATGGTAGGTAGAAGTGTAAAAATCAAGCAAGTTGAAAAAGTTCGAACTATGTATAATAATAGTTAGTGGATGATAAAAGTAATCAAGGTTAGCATGTGCGTTGCTGACTGATCTGTGCGTCTCATGGCAAGTTGTGAGAAATTAAGACTCCTGTTTGGTACCAGGCTCACCGTTTGGGTTGAAAGTGGCAGCCTTCCACTCTTGTCACAAATTGCTAATCGGCATTGTCTATATGAAAGTATGAAAGAATTTCAGGAAAGTTTTCCTGTTAGATTCGGCAATTCTTGAAAAGCCCATGATAGGAATGAAAAAATTCAATATTTGTTTTCAACTTGCATATGGCCAGTTCATGTCCTATTTCCAGCCTTGTAGAAACGGATTCTGAAACCTCTAAATAAGTTCCATATGGAAACTTACCAGTCGACATGGTTATGTTTCAAAATTGTAGGTGTGGTTGGCAATCTCTCCACTGACTGCCATGCCCCAAACAGCTGTAGTTAGTATTTTAACTATATTACTAGCATCTTCCTCTGGAAAAACTAGTATTCTTGGATCATTTCTACTTGGACTTATATGTCTATATGCTACCTAATTAGGCTTTCAGAAGACTGAAATAATCACAGAATCTGAATAACTCAGGAACAATAGTAAATCAAACCAGGAATCTAAGCATTATGAAGTTAGGAAAAAGTATCCAAGAACAGGCTGTGGCTGGACCCTATCAAAGGCACTCATCTCAGAAATAGGTTACAGAGTGTTACAAAGAGGATTGGTAATTGCCACAAATGATAGTTTTTTGAGCTAGATCAGAATACTTTTTGTTGTTTAATGTTCCAGTGATCAAGACTTCAAGTGTTACTAATACTACCAATAATTTTGAATATTGCTATAGCTGCTGATCATGTTTTACCTTCAGAGGTATATTTTCAGTTCTCTACAGCTGAACATTCCTTGGCCTATCAATATGAAGTACTTCTGTTAAGTAGCAATATCTTGGAATTCACTTCTGCTCTTTGTACTACTCCCCAGCTACTGAAAATACCTACATGTTATCATGTTACTCCATTAGAGTGGGCTTGCAGTTGCTGTTGTCTCAAACCTAATGTATTTTAATTGTTAGGAGTATGGCAAATAGTTCTTGCAGTATTAATTCCTTAGGTAAGAATCAAAAAACTTCTCCTTTTTCTTAATGAAAGACTAATCTTATAGAACATTGATGATTCTTGACAGAATTTTTACTTCTTGTATGAGTCTTGATTCAAAACTTGTGGTTTTCTTCTTACAGTTAATTCCATATCTTCCCTCTCTTCCCCTCTATTTTTGACAGAATGGTGTTCTATGCCTTTTAAACAATGATTTTGCTTCACTGAAGAGAATAAGAGCTATAGTTCCCTTGCTATGTAGGGATCTTTAGAAGTACAAACAAAAACATAGCTGTTTAGTTTGAGATTTTTCTTTTTTAAGAACAGAGATTTCTAAGCAGCTCATCCTGTGCTTGGTGGTTGTTACAAAATAGAGATGAAAATGGACATAGGTTTTGATTATTGATATTATGTAGAATTTATTGTGTACTTCGGTAAATCAGGGGTCCCCCTTTTCCTGCAAAATGTTTAGCACAATCTGTAATTTGATCAAATACACTTGATTATCCTACCTCCTAAAGTTTCCTTTAGTTGTAAACAGTACATTTCACAGCTGCTAATGAGTAACAAATCTGTACATGCTCCAAATTGATTATGAGAGATTAAGTCTGTTTACAATCTGTGGACCATTATTGCTTGGGAGGAGAGAGGGGAGGAAAAAAATTGAAGTTTAAAATAATCATGGAAGCAATTTCGTATTGGAAGTATTTTGCCACTGGATATATATTTTGTAAGTATGTGGTAGGACAGCACAAGCATGCATTTCTTTTTAGAAGTCTAAATGTTCTTCCCTGAAGTTGGTATCATGTTGCTTGGGTTGGAAAATGATGATGACCATAACTTATTGTATGAATTACGATTTAAATTGTCATAGAGAACAGGTATTAATTTTTGGTGGTTAGTGTTCATAACTCACTTCAACTGCTTGGTATAGCAAACTGTTCTGCAGTTTGCTACATCTGAGGAAAAGAGTATGTTCCCTTTAAAACACTATTGACTTTAGTTCTTTGAAAATAATTGAGTTTAAGTAATATGAACTTCAAGCATTATGGCACTTTTTGGAAAGTTATTTTTGTGTGTGTATACAGACAAAGTATGTGCAATGAATACTATTATGCAGCGATTGATACAAGAATGCAGACATCCTGTGCAAGTTATTCAGATGGTTTGGCATTGTTCTTAACTATGACTGTTTGTGATGTTGACTTATTAGCTGTTCATATTTTTAACAGGAAGACAGTGATCCAGCAGTTCACGAAAGCCTAAGCATAGAAAATACATTATGGGCAAGCACTGTTGTTGCTTCAGGTAAGTGTTGCAATAGCAAAGCTGATAATGTATCTAAAAACTTCTGTGGAAGTGTATCTTTATTCTTACATTGTGAAATATTAATGGCTTTTGAAAATCTTTTTGTCTTCCAGGCTGTTAATCTCTTGCTCATCTGTTGTCTGCCTTCCCATTGGTTTCTTCATGCTACTCACAATATTTTCATATCTTTTTAATCCTCCTTAATAGTGGGGTTTTTTTTACTTAAATTTTGCTGTTTCAGTAGTACTGTCCCTTGTACCCCACTAAAGTCACTGACCTTTTTGTTTTAGTTAAAATTTCACGTTGTAAATTGCTCCATTCAGCTCACTGTGGATAGGGTCCTGCTGAAAAGCAAGGGTGGTTTGCATTTGTTAGGAGTTTTTCTTTGATGTATACTCTATGCTGCGAGTAAAGTTTTCTTAAAATCTTTTAGCAGGCAAAATCTTAATCAGAAAGTATAGATCAGTTATACAGTTATGTAATTTTAAAATAATGGGATCTAAATATTAGTAATGTTTCATATGTGTCTCAGATATTATTATGAGTTCACATTATCTAGATGCCATATTCAGGATTAAGCCATTTTTAAGAGCAGAAAATTATTTTCTTCCACTTGCTGTATGTAAGAAAAGTCAAAAGGACTGTAGAAAAAAGGGCTGTGGTTAGTCTTCTGCACAAGAAGACTGAGAATAAGGAATTGGGAGAGCATGATTTCTGAAAAGGAGCTAGGATTTAAGATAGGGAATTGGAACAACTGGAAACATGAG
Organism: Pelecanus crispus; assembly: GCF_030463565.1. Taxonomy (NCBI): domain Eukaryota; kingdom Metazoa; phylum Chordata; class Aves; order Pelecaniformes; family Pelecanidae; genus Pelecanus; species Pelecanus crispus. The sequence continues at coordinate 69,489,845 of NC_134644.1, forward strand.
CCAAGTAGGAGGTGTATGGAGGGAGGGGAAGAAAGTAAAAGTCTCCACCTAAGTTGTAAAGTTAGTCCCTACTATGAAAGATTCTTACATCAGTGAGGGGCCTGCTGGAGGGTTATGGGGAAGAGATCAAGTCTGGGGAGGTGTCAAAGGAGTCTGACTGAGAACTCCTTTCCAGAGTCTGAAAAGATAGTCATGTTCTTTGATGCTCAGTGTTATTTGGTTTGATTGCACTGGGAAACTATTCTCTCTAAAACTGTTCCGTCAAATGGATGATACCTAAAATTTTCCTCAGTTAGGTTTTTAACTTAAGTAGCCACCATCTGTAACTGTGTAAAAAGATGCTGCTCGTGAATTATAAATTTCAATATTATGAAAATTTGTTTTGAGTTTGATTTTCCCCTAATTTATGTATGGGGAAAAATTACACTCAAAGAGTATACACTTGCAAAATCAGTAATTATGAATCAGTAATTTTGAATTTTAATTGAAAACCATTCATGTTTTCATTTCCAGGGTAGGTGATTTGATTTTGTTTAGGAGTGTAGCTAATGTCTGAGGCCTTTTGATCTGCCATCTAAAGCTGGCAAATTTCTGGCACCCAAATTAATGGAAACAGTGCTCCTTAAAATTTATGCCTTAGCATATGTTTGGTTTTTTTACTTCTGAGGGGCCTTGTGAAGGTTTAATTGTTTATGAAGGACTGAGGTTCCTTAATGATTGAATTAATTGAATCCAAGTGGCAAAGTAATAGAAGATAAGGCTTGCACATAGACATTGTATACTTCTGGGTGAAAAACACCTGCATGTAACAGAACTGTGAGCCTAGACAGTAAGGAGACTGAAATAAGATACAAGTGTGGTTGAAGTGAGGTAGCATCTTTTTACACAGTTACAGATGGTGGCTACTTAAGTTAAAAACCTAACTGAGGAAAATTTTAGGTATCATCCATTTGACGGAACAGTTTTAGAGAGAATAGTTTCCCAGTGCAATCAAACCAAATAACACTGAGCATCAAAGAACATTAATGATGGTAGTAGAAAAACATAGGAGAAGATAATTCTCTTGTTGGAGCATGGTTTTGAATAGTGGAATAAGACTCTAAGGGAGACTGAGGGCAACTCATTCAATGATACAAACTAAAAATATTGAATGGCTGTTCAAGACTGCAGCCCCTTCTGAAGGGAAAAATAACATGTGATCAAGGAATTAACAATGATGTCATGATGTGCATACAGAAGTTGGCTGAATTAAGCTAGCAGAGAGAAAATTTCCTTCAGAAACTGATTTTGTGACATTAAATATATCTTCTTAATCTAAACTTTGGCATATCATGCATTTCACTCACGTAATCTCATATATTAACTACAATTTAATACTGTGATCGAGTGCTCCTCTCATGTAAGTACTGCAGTTATCAAGCGTATAAGATTTCTATTTGGATATTTGCTTGTTCTGTATGGCATCATAAATCAATCCAGATCTTAAGAATTGCTCAGCAGTTCTGTGAAGGTAATTCTAGCATTTGACAGGATTAGGCCTTTAACAAAGAGTAGGAAGTCATTGCCTTCAGTCTGTTACTTATCTAATAAAGGAATTTATAAGGTCTTATAGGTGCATTGTGCATGTAGTCATGAAGAAGACCATAAGGCAAAACAATTAGCAGATTGTTAAAATAATGTTCGAGATTTGGTTGATAACTGATCTATCATTCAGTTGTTTTCATCTCACTTCCAAGTTGAATGTATGTAGCTATGTTAGGATACTAGATGCTAAGCTAATTAAATTTGAATTTTTATAGTTTAAAAAAAAAAAGACTTAATTGAATTTCCAAGACTTGTGACAATTGAAAACCTTGTTAATAGAAACACTTGTCACTGTCTGACTGCATTATAAACACATATAAACTGCCTTGCTTAAAGCCTGCCATGGCAGGATGTCAGAGGTGCACTCTGCCTACACAAGTTTGCAGGGCACCTCTGCATCCCCTCCCCTACCATGGCCTGTCACAGTCCTTGATTATATCTGAAAAATTTAGTGGAAGATTACGCTTGCACACAGCCTGTGCAGATGAGTGCCACTCATATTCCATGAAAACGGAAGAATAAACAGCCCATAGCGTGTGAAAGTCTGTACTGTTTTTCAACACTGTAGATAGCTACCTCACTTCAACCACACTTGTATCTTATTTCAGTCTCCTTACTGTCTAGGTTCACAGTTCTGTTACATGCAGGTGTTTTTCACCCAGAAGTATACAATGTCTATGTGCAAGCCTTATCTTCTATTACTTTGCCACTTGGATTCAAGAAAGTGGGTTTGCAGCCTGTGCCCAGATGGTAGGGGGTAGAGTTCTGCCCTGCAACACTGCCTGTACATCTCTTCGTTTACCTTAAGACTTTTCAGTATGGCAGTCTTTAAGGCATCCTAGCTTGGAAGGCTGCTTCCTTTAGTGCTCTTTAAGCAGCCTGGACGTCATGTGTTGCTAAGCCAAGCAAATATGTGACCCATTGCTCTTGGGACTATGTTATGCCCTTGCCAACCCCTTCAAGGTTGTTACAAAGCATTCTGGGTCAACCTGTACAATTATCTCGCCCTATTACTGCCTGATGCTGTCAGTCTCGGGGGTAGAGACAGGGAGCTACGTCACTGACACCCAGGAAAGGAATGTAGAATCATAGAATTGTTTAGGTTGGAAAAGACCTTTAAGATCATCCAGTCCAACCATTAACCTAACATTACCAAGTGTACCACTAAACCAATTAAGGGTAGAGTAGCAATTTTGTGTTTCCTGGCTTGGTGTCTGGATTATTTTTAATGAAAGTAAAAACTAGGAATCATTAAGATTGGAAAGGACCTCTAAGATCATCAGTCCAGTCATCAACCCAACACCACCATGCCCACTAAACCATGTCCCAGAGTGCCACATCTACCTGGTTTTTGAACACTTCCAGGGATGGTGACTCCACCACCTCTCTCAGCAGCCTGTTCCAATGCTTGACTACCCTTTCCATGAAGAAATTTTTCCTAATATCCAATCTAAACCTCCCCTGGTGCAGCTTGAGCTCATTTTCTCTCGTCCTATGGCTAGCTACTTGGGAGAGGAGACCAACACCCACTTCGCTACAACCTCCTTTCAGGTAGTTGTAGAGAGCAAAAGGTCTCCCCTCAGCCTCCTCTTCTCCAGGCTAAACAACCCCAGTTCCCTCAGATGCTCCTCATAAGACCTGTGCTCCAGACCCTTCACCAGCTTCGTTGCCCTTCTCTGAACATGCTCCAGCACCTCAATCTCTTTCTTTTACTGAGGGGCCCAAAACTGGACACAGTATTCTGGGTGCGGCCTCACCAGCACTGAGTACAGGGGAACAATCACCTCCCTGCTCCTGCTGGCCACACTATTCCTGACACAAGCCAGGATGCTGTTGGCCTTCTTGGCTACCTGGGCACACTGCTGGCTCATGTTCAGCTGGCTGTCTGCCAACACCCCCAGGTCCTTTTCAGCCAGGCAGCTTTCCAGCCACTCTTCCCCAAGCCTGTAGTGTTGCATGGGGTTGTTGTGACCCAAGTGCAGGACCCGGCACTTGGCCTTGTTGAACCTCATCCAGTTGGCCTCGGCCCATCGATCCAGCCTGTCCAAGTCCCTCTGCAGGGCCATCCTACCCTCGAGTAGATCGACACTCCCACCCAACTTGGTGTCACTGCAAATTTACTGAGGGTGCACTCAATCCCCTCATCCAGATCGTTGATAAAGTTATTAAAGAAGACTGGCCCCAAAACAGAGCCCTGGGGAACAATATGTAGCCGAGTTGCAGATACAAAGCCTTATTTAATTTTAAAAAAGGTTTTTCATAGGACGTACAGGACAATTGCTGGGCAAGGGGTTTCTCCTTCCCATTTTCCTACTTCCAGTGATGAAATATATGCTGAATTTCCTGATACTCCCTTTGACATATTGCATAAAACACATTGCATCTGCTAGGAGAGCCCACTATCTCCAAGACACATGCTGTTGCTATTTGTCAAGGTGATACAGAGGGTCAAGGTCAGGCTAGGAAAAGTGTTTGGGGAATTATATGGGGAATACCTCAGAAAACTTGAGCTCTGGTTGCTGATGTCCGGACAGTTCTAGAGGAGAAAGACCACAAATCAATCATCTTGCAGATCAGTAACAGTAAATGTAAGTGTATAAAGGTTTCAAGGAATCTTATCGACTATGCGTTGAATGCAGATTACCAAAGCTCATGAAAATATCAGGATACACAATAATGGATTCTACAGAAAAAAAAAAAAAAGCCTATTGTTAGAGCAGTACAAGTGACAAGAAAAATATTTGGTATCATTTAAGGCTATGTTTATTTTCTTGTTGAATTTTGGGAACCAAAAAATCTGTGCAACAAAATCATGTAGTATCAAACAAATCAGGAAGAAACTATTCCACAGCCTTTTTATATCAACAAATCAAGTTTAGGAGAGTGATTCCTCAAATTTGTACATTTGGAAGGTGTTTAGTTTCCTTGGTTTTAGTATGTCTCCTTACCCCTTAGAATAACACTAAGCTAAATGGGAAAAAACAAACAGAAAAAAAACCAAAAAACATTTTGTCACACCTAATATATATTATATAACCAGATGTTCTAGTCTCAGATCTGATAGCTTAGCTATCCAAATGAAGATTCCTACTGCTACCAAATCTGAAGTGCTTTCTGCCCTTTGCTGTAAAGCCCTGACAGAGATCTGGTGACTGTGTGTATAACATTTATCCTAACCACAGAAAGTACAAAGACTATTTTGCCAGGATCATGCTGGAAGCCTCTGGTAGGGGTGGAAATCAAAAGTCCCCCTCTCAAGTCCAAAGCATGCAGCCATCCTTTTGTTATTCTTTAATAAGTAAGACAGGAAAAAATATTTTGGCTTTTTCCACTTACAGGCAACATCCCAGTGAGTTTCAGAAAGGTAGCAGCAAGGTACAGAGTCTATGTGCCATTCTTAATATCTATATTATTGCTGTGGAATTAATTATAGTGCCTCAAGGAAAGGAAGTTTTGGTTAGTAAAAACTTGAAAAACTGCTGTTGCTGAAGAAAAAACTTTAAATATAACCAAATAATTTAAACCACTAAGTATTTTGAAAACCTCTTGGGTTATCTTTAATTAAATTAATTATCTTTTAGATCATTTGTGTTTGTGACATCACTGACACTGGTATCTGTGTTTATTGAAAGCTCTGGTAGATTTCCTTGTGGAAAGGGGGAGAGGAAAGTCAACAGTTAAATTTTAAAAAGCCTCAAAAGGTCCACGACAGTATGGACTTTAACTTTTTGCTTTCCATTTACTGTAATGATCAGTGTGGTTCAAATTCTAAACAGGATAATGCAGTTTTCTGAGAGACCTGCTGAGATATCTATTAAGAGGAGATTTATATTAATGGAATTTTGTGATCATTTTGGCAGGTGTCAGTCTTGCAAAGTCACTTTAGATAAAATCAGAACAATTTGTGTAACTGCACAGCTGTAATAAGTGCTGTTCTGTGCCAAGTCTTACACATGACTTTAATGTGAACACTCTCTTGTTTTTATATGGCTTACACAGTGGTTGGGAGATACCAAAAATTAATATGATCACACACCAGATTCAGAGTATGCCTGACTATTTGTGTGTATTAATTCTGCACAAGTCTTCTTTTATCTCTTTTCCAGGCCCAAATGCTTATTCTAGTGGTATCTCCTATAACTTCTCTCTCTTTCGTTAACCCTGCCCTTAAGAATCGGTGGTTGCCCAATTTACGTGAGAGCCAGTTTGTATAGAGGCCCATGCATAAAAATACTTGAGTCATTGCTTTTAATAAGCCCAGGCTTGTAGTATGGCTATGCTTCCAGGAACCCCAAATTGGACTCAGTTCTTTCTGCTGTGAGCCGGTGTGAAGCTTAGTGCAAGTATGCATCTTTCTTCACAGCTGGTATTAAGCTTAGATTTGCTGAGGATAATGAGAGAGAATAGTGGGTAAAAAAACCCCTCCAGAACACCAGAACTGTCCCTGGTGCAACCACTGTGGGACAACACTGAAATGAGGCTTTGAGCTCCCTACGCTGATGTAATTCAGGTCAAAGGAACCCTAGATTTACCAGTGATACTGTGCAGGTAACTAACAGCCCCTAAAGTTTTAAAATCAAAGATCGATGCCTCAGTAAAAGCAGCAGCTGAGTCAGATGTAGCCAAAATTATGATCAAAATTCAGTAGTCAAAATGGATTTTATCTGAATTTCACCTTTGAAACCAACTTTTCAAGGAGCAAAATAAGAGACAAGTAGGACAGCTTGTTTTTCTGAGCTGCAGCAGCCTAGCCAGGTGAAACTTAGTGGAAAGGCACCAGCCAGAATGGAGAAGTCCTCCCCAGCTTTTACTGAACTAAGGAGCTACAAAGGCAGAGATTGTTAGGGTGTGCAGGAAGGGATTCCCTACAGGGTATCATCCAGTGTGTTCTGACCATTGGAGAGAGCTCACCTTGGAGGATCACTCCAAAATAAAGTGCCCCAGAGGGATGTGGACATTGGTTGGAGACCAATAGAAAGAGTTCAGACATTATGGATCAGTGACTATTCTTTTACAAAAGTCAAGAGGAATTTTGGGGTGTGTTGGAGCCATGTAACCTATATACTAATGTGCAGATTTGCATGTGGAACTGTCAGCAGAAGCAAACTAGCTTTGGGGAAAATGTTATGTCAAAGGAATTTTGAAGAAAAAGCTTTAGTATGGGGAGGAAAATAATAGAAAAACTGATTTTTAATTGTCCAGAAGATTTAATGTATAATCACTGATGTTCTTGTATGTGGATTCAAAGTTTTCATTCGCATTCTCATTTTTGAGGAAAAGAAGCTTCCTTTCTTTAATGCCAACATCTTCAACTGTCATCTTTTTTTCTTTGTGTGTTCCTTCAATTTTTTACAACCTGTTATGCTGCAAGAGTAGTGATAGCAGATCTTGCACATGGTCCTGATTGCCAAAGACAAGTTACTTATGTAGACAAATGTGTAATACTTCTACAGGTTTTAAAGTTTTCTGAGCAGGGTGTTTCTGACAGGTTATGTTAATTATCTCTTTATAGCATAAAGACAAAAAATAACACATTATTGGTTGTACTGCCACAAAGCTATTTCAGGTCACTTTAAAAAGTAATAGAAATAAGGGTTTTGTTTTGTGCTAGAAAGTGCAATAGTGGCACATTAATAAAACCTAAATTTTTATGTAATATAAGAATTTATTTAGTGATGCTGAAGCCAAGTTTTCCTATGCCATCCAGTAAAAATTGACTAAAAGGTAATTGGAACTGGAGAATCATTTTAATAAGTTAATAAACAGGAGAATATTTTTGTATGGGATTCTATCAAAGTAATTAATTGGGTGAACTAGATTTTACATCATTATAGATGACAGAGCTAGCAGGCAATTTGTGTATGATGCGTTCAGCACCACTGTACTACTTTTTGTATTCCTTGTGAAGGGCAGTTAAGCTGCCTGTTAACTTCTGGAAACAGTTGGAGATAGTTTTAAGTTCAAATACAAGTTTTTATCCAGTTACACTGAAAGTATTGTTTCCATTAAAAAAGTAAAGCATGTTGTCATTTTTCTGTATGTTAATTAAAGATCCATCATAGTCAATTCTGAAAAACAACATTCACAATACTATGTACATTGCATAAACGTTTGGGCTTTTTGATGCAACTGATTTGTTTGAGGGACTGTAAATTACTGCAAGTTTTAATTCAGACAAATTTTCTCTTAACTACTTGACACCTCTGTTTTACTTTTTATTTGTTTCTTTTTCAGGAACTGTAATTGGTGTTGTCATTTACACAGGCAAGGAAACTCGAAGTGTAATGAACACATCCAATCCAAAAAATAAGGTAAGTTAGCCTTACTGTGGGATTTCCTACTTTTGTTTTCATAAAACTTAAAAATAGATGTACCTAAACCCAAAAATCTGCAAGCTCTTACGCTGATGTATTTCGTGTGTGCTGGACTGACTTAAACTTTGGTATGAGAAGGGAATTCTGCCTCAGTCTCATTTTGGAAATAAAATTGTTCTTCCTTTAGCTAGGAGTGTTACAGGTACTAATGGAAACATTTGTCTTTGAAGTATGAATCTTCAGACTTTTATACTTTTGTCTCATAAGCTAAATATTAATTCCTACTTCACTTCTCTCAGGCTATTTTACTGTAAAGTATTTGGCAAAGCTATGCAGTTGTTTAAAGGAATGTTTATAACAGACTATTAAAATTTATTTGGGCTCCCAGAGGAAGTAGAGCAAGATACCTGAGGTTCCAGTCAGTACCCAGAGTGCTCTTCCAGGGATGTTGTAAGCAATGCAAACATTATCAAGAGATTTGTCTGTTGAAAAGATACCCAAAGTTTGAGTGCTTCCCTCTGTACAAGGTTCTTTCAGTTCAAAACAAAGCAAATAGCTCTTCATTTCATTGGTAATGTTTCTGATGTGAGTTGGGAAGGGCCCTCAATTATAAAGGAATGGAACTTCAGTTGTAGTCTGGATCTTACAACCTAGACCTGTGTTTAGTAAGAAGATACTTAATTGTACTAAGAAAGGAAAAAAATTCTTGCAAGAGGTTTAGAAAAAATCAATCGTGACAGGTTGCCATTTTCACGCTATTCATAATAAGTTGCTCTGAGTAGGAACATCAAGAATAAAATAATACAAATTGCTTGAAACAGTTATTGCAGTCCCCTGAGTGTATTGATTTGTGTTTCTAATAAAGAGATGCTTTTAAATGTCTCACTGACAGAGACAGGTGATATGTACCATTACGTGGATTAAGATGGCCTTTTATTATTTCGGTCTTTGTAACATAAGTTTTAAAATAATACAGTAAAATGGAACTAGAATGTTTATGGTGCATAATTATTTTCTGTTCTATCCAATACAAAGATAAGCCCTTTAGTAACAGAATCTTTCTCTAAGAATTCTGAACAACTTCTGACTAATAAATAATTCTTGCAGGTGTTTAAAATTAAATTATTTAATATAGTAAATTGGTAGGGGAGTATGCATAAATGTAACATGCTCTACTCAAAATTCAACAGATTCTGGAGGTGTATAAGATTTTTAGTAAATGTTTGTTAAAATTTTTTTTGCATGAATATTTCATACAGGAAACTATGATAAAGGGTAGAAAGGATTTGTGTTTAAAATTTGTCTGATGTTTTCAGAATGACTATTAATATTAAAACAGTTGCTCCAAGTTTTCATCAGCAAAAGATTAAGTAGCAGCTAAACCTACAAAAAAGACATCCAGCAGCTTGTTGACAAGCTGCAGCATGGTTTTTACTATTATGACAATACATGTACCACCTTTGCTTGCAGAGTACTTTAATGTTAGAGCTGCTAACAATTAAATGTTGTATTCTTTCATCTATAGTGGGAACCTAAATAAACTTACAATTTTCATGAAACACTAAGAATCAAAATATTACATGTACACATGCACACGCACACACATACACAAACTGAGCCAAATCCTAATAATCTGGCATATATCGCACTATCAGTATATGAACACTATCTGAAATAATTAGCTAGAGGAACAATTTAGGGGAGGTTTAGACTGGACATTAGGAAGTGTTTCTTTACTGCAAGAGGGTGGCCAAATCCTGGAATAGGCTTCCTGGAGAGGTGGTTGATGCCCCATGCCTGTCAGTGTTTGAGGCATTTGGACGATGCTTCAAACACACTTTTAACTTTTGATCAGCCCTGAAGTTGTCAGGAAGTTGGACTCGATCATTGTTGTAGGTCCCCTCCAACTGAAATAGTCTAGTCTATTCCAATTAGAAATCATGCTTTTAAATAGCATTTTACCTGCCACTGATAAAACAGGTGATGCTTGTATAACTGAACTGTACTCATTAGTTGTACAAAGGCCTTTCAAGGAGTCATTGACCTATTAAGATGTTCAGTATTCTAAATATGTATATTCATTTGTTCCTTGGAGGTGCTTAGTTCTTTGTACCATAGTTAGCTGATAAGAATCTACTAAATGTGAAGAATGAGGCTTAATATAGTATATGTAAAATTACCTGCTTTATGTCTCTGCCTTGGTATTTGCTCTATAGAATAAAAATTAATCTTATACTGAGCAGGTGAAGACCTTCTCTAGAGCCTATTTTCTATATCAGCTCCATCAACTCTGCATCAGCTGTCTTTCTCATTACTCTGTAAATGTGTAAACAAGGCTCATGTGTACCAGTTGTTCAACAATAATATTGGTGTGGAGTTTTTCTCTCTGTGGACTGAACATCCTTGTTTAAAGCAGTAGCCAACAAGTAATGTGACCAGTAAGGATGGGTTTGGGAACTGAAAACAGAAAACTACCTAAGGCTATCACAGATGAGTAAGTGATAAAATGCAGTACTTCAGTGTGAAAAAATAGTTGTCAAAATTTTTTAACATGTAGTTTTAACTCTACCTTTCTGTGGAGTTAGCATTACTGTCTCTGTATCTTCTACTGCAGGGTAAGATTGGTTTGCATACTTCTGTGAGATAAGATGCTTACTGCCTGTAGGTGATATTCTGTGCTAGTTAGCCTTGCAGCAGGTAGACAGGCAGTGGTCAGTTTATTCCTCCTCTGTGTGTTTGGGAGGGAGAATCTTTCTGTGTTTTCTCAAGCTTGACAATAATAATTACATGTTGGATAGGGTATGTAGCATTAGGAGCCAAAAGGAGGGCAAAGGGAGTCTAAAATAGTCTTTGAGATTAGAAGATACATTACAGTTGAGAGATTAAAGATTTGAACATTTTAAAAAAGTCTGCACCTAACTGTTGCTGAAACAAAATTGAAATTAAATTGATCAGTTGTGATATTGCTGCAAAGTCTAGAGGAAATAAGTCTGCCTCATCTTCTCCTTTAGAGAAGAATTGTTCCAAATACTATTTGGAACTGGTTTTAAATGGCAGATTGTCTCTCTATGCTGCTCTTTGAAAACAAATAAAAATAATAATCTAGAGATTTTCCTGTAAAATGTGTTGATATGCCCTTTTTAGGAAAATAGTTCAGTGGTGCTCGTGTCTTCTGGCTTTGGGAGAAAGCACACACTGAGATCTATGATTATCAATTATATTGCCAAACTGAAATGTCTGTGTCCAGAAAGAAGCAAGAAATACATGGGCTTGACTCTTTTGTCATTCCTCTCTTCAATGAAATACAGATAAATGCTTCAGTATTACTTCTTGCTGGAGTATAACATTACTGCTGTACTTTGTACTATAAACTGTGTTTTTCTAATGGGAAATTTTTAGTTTTCCTGCCTAAGGGTAGATGCTTTTTGACTAAACCAATATTAAAATTTAGAGATTCAGGCCTGCTCTGTAAACACTGAGCAGAAGACTAAAACTGAAATAAGTTTAAGCAAACTTACATATGAAAAATTGTGAAATGTATGTACCTGTTCAAGCATGTGGTTTATCTATATCTTAAACTTTGAAGGATTTATTGTGTTTGCTGAAGTATTTAGTCATTCAAGCAACAATTTTAAGTTAAAGTCAACACTTTGTTGTTTTATTACAATTATAACAATTGTTTCATTGCCTAAGGATGCAGACACGGTCTGAAAAACACAAAGAGACAAGAGAATTTTCTTAATGGATCAATTCAATACGTTTTTAATTCCAAACAATATAAAGAAAAATTATTTCTGACAAGGTTGAAATTCAGTCTAAAATGATATATATTCTGTGCTTTAGATAAATGTAGAAATGGTAACATAAACATTATTATAGTGTAATGACTCTCTGCATTTTACCTCATTGGCAGTCACATCAGCTTACTCAGGAATGCAGTTCCAGCCTTTTTTAAAAAAAAAAAAAAAAATCAGATTGAATTGTGCTCCTCACAATGCTGTAATCAGTAATCAATCCTGTTTGGATAGATATTCTTAAACCTTGGCTTTCTGGATGAAGTTGGACTTGTCAATGCTAAAGGTCATTTATAGGTGTTAATTAACCAAGAGGGAAATTAACAAACTAAGGTTATTTATTTATTTTTGTCTAGCATTTTGTAGTGTTCTTGTTCTTACCTGTTTAAAGTGCAGAATAGTTTTTTGTTACCTAAATTTAGAATTGCTTTTGCAGTTTTGGTCTTCATAGAAAGCAAGATTGTTAGCACAGCCCTTCTGCAGACGTGACCTGTTTCCATCAGTGGCAACAGATTTTGGGGGTAAAGCTAAAAAACCACAATATACTTGGAGGGAGATGGAAATACATTTGAGGGAATGTATTTTGTGTACTAAGATTGAAACATTAAAATTACTTGGACTGTGCAATATATATATACACTCAGAATATACACAGTAATGCATCAAAATGGGTAGAAATCATCTTGAGTACAACTCCTGAGAAATCAGTAACCTCTGTAAAGGAGCTACAACATGTAATCTGCCTAGTGTGCTTCAGATTAGTACAAAAATATTTTTTTATATTGCTAATCCTTATAAGCAGCATTCAAAACACTGGGTTTTTTTTTTTTGCCTTACACTATGGAATCCTACATCTGCTGTTGTGTTTTAACATCAGAAGTAAAACTTCATAGTAACCATTCAGTGTTCATCAAAATAGTAATATGGTTTTTTCCCTAATTCTTAATGAGCCTGAAAGCTAAATACTGCATGTCTTGTGGTTGGTGCTTTGCTGATTTTGTAGATGTTGTTTGTTTGGGGTTGTTTTTAAACAAATGAAAATCTAAGAACTGGTATTGTTTTTCTTTTATGTGTGTGTGTTGCCTTTGGTTATGTGAAAAAGGCTGCACTGGTGAGCCTTGAAGTAATGAAAAAATATTTCTATTCTGGTAAACTGAGGCAAAAAATCACTTCACCTCTCTCTCCCCTCCCACAAAATTTCTCTTTCTAGTGTTTTGTGACCAAATTTTCTTCTATACATTTAAAAGGCTTCTTTATGCTTGCCCTTCTGTCTCCCCCATTTTATGAGAATAATTTTTGAAAAATATTTCCTAAAAAAGGACACCCCCCATCTACTTCTTTATTTGGAGAGAAATGGAGTGGCTGGAGCAGGTTCATGTGTTCCCAGAAATTGATACCACTTCACCAATTTACCCATTCAGCACAGCATTTTCAATACTCAAAAATATATGCTTCTCCTGCCTTGACACGCTTTTTTGAACATCCTTAAATTTGGTTGTCCAGCATCTTGTAGTTGCATTAGGAAGCCATTCTTATCTGTTCCACCTCGAAGGCTGACATTCATGAGTCCAACTGGCATTTCTGTTCATGAGTACCCATGTTAATATTAGTAGCTCTTCTGTACTATGCCACCAGTCTTCTCCGTAAGAGAAGTCGAATGACATCATGAATCTTGGGTGTTGGTATAGACCAAGGGAAGAAAATGCGCCATGAAACCCCTGTCAAATAACAGAAACAAGAATTTGCTGTTACCTAAAGAGCTTCAGAAGGACCTTAGAAATGTATTGACTTTATCCTGCTGCTACAGTGTTATGCAAGGGACCAGTAACTTCACTTGCATGTTTTTCTTGCTAAATTGATAATTTGATGTTCATAGTCTATTTGAGAAGAATGGCTTTCTAAGGCTGTATGCCTGTAGGGCCTAGGATAAAAGCAGAACCTTGAAAACTGTTATGTGGCTCTTAATGACAAGTTTCAAGGATTTATAAGAAAAGGGTTTATGTAGCACTTTTTATTGGGGTATGGTCTGGTGTGCTTAATCGTCCTAAAAACTCCTCTTTGTATGGGGTAAAACTGAGAAAGCTGTCACATAAAGGTAGTAAGTAGTCCCTAAACTTAGTCTGTCCCCTGTGCCCAGAGGTTCTGTCCAAGAAAGTGCTTAACCACCAGCTTCCCTTGAAATATGAGAATCCCTCTCTTGGTGTATGGGAGAATTGTTGGGATGAGGCATGAGGAAATGCATGTAATTTAGTATTGGTGCTTTTCTCTCCATGTGCACTCATCTCTGAGTAAAGGAAGGAAACTACCAAAAGATGGAAAATGGAATAGCCCCTCCCAAAGACTAGAGTGTCTCAATGAGGCAGATGGAACAGTGTTAGGTAAGGAGGAGGACAAAAGACATCTTTCCTGAACAGTTTGGAAAGAAAGGGCTCAGTGGCAGAGGAGCCACTGTTGTTCTTCTAAAACTGGGATTAGAATGTAGGAATGTTGATGCTTGGAAATGGTCAGCAGTGTTTTGGCAAACCAAAAGCAAGATTTCTGTGTCCTTCACTCTGAGCCAGAAAGAGTATCTACCTACTATCATTACTGGTAACTCCATTAACTGAAATAGCAAAAGTGTAGAAATGGGGATTTCAATTCTCAGATAACTAGTATGGAGAAAGTATAGTTCCATGTAAAGGAACTGAGGTTTTCAATTTTCTTCCATATGTAGAAAACTGGAAGAATACTAGATTTATACCACTATATTAAACCGGTAAGAAAACAATAAGACTGAAAGTCTTGATTGACTTCTGTGAGTGCATATGTATGTGGGCAGAATTCACTTAAACTAGTGTGTTGTACCAGATTTTTTTTGTACACTCCTGTATTTTATTTACAGCACACTCCACAACTTTTGCAATTGCTTCCTTTCACACACTTGGTAGGGCATTTGTATCCACATTACCGGTGCTTCTGAAATAGCAGTGTGGGGTTTTTATATTCTTCTTCTTTACATTCTTCTCTCCAAAAGTAATAAAATGGTAATACCACAAATGGGAAACTGGGGCACAAGAGGTCAAAGGGGGGAAAAAAAAAAAGCCCACAAACAAAAAAACAGTAACTGAGAGTGGTCAGTTTAAGGTACTGGACTTTATTTCTCATACAACTTAGTGTTTCATAGTACGTGAATACTGCTACTGTTGGGTTTGCATGTGCATGATGTCTATAGCCTTAGAGCAAACTTGATCCTAACGCATTTTCTGTGGCATCTGGAAAATATTGGATCATCACTTGCTTATCTACTTTGCTGTTATATCCCTGGGCTAGAGAATAAGTTGTCCCATGATGTGGCCTGCTATTAGTTCACAAGTTAAAGTCCCAGAATAACCTGTGCCCTAACTTCTAATTTGTTCTGAAAGCAACAATTTAAACATATTATGCAACTGGTACACCAAGTCGTGTGATAGGTCTTTTCTGGCTATGTGTAATTTAGCATGGTGCACTGCATTGCTATGTGGCATCTGAGTCACCCAGCCTAACTGCTGCTCAAGTACTAAACTGAAGAGATTGTCTATACTGTGTTATGGTACTGTGCTACTTGGGATCTGGATGTTGAATGAACATTTCTACTTCACCTGGTACCACTTTCTGTTTACAGTCCTATTGCAAGGCAAAATATGTGCAACAATATACAATTTAGTTCTAAACAAAATAATTGTTACATAACAATATACAAAATAAGCAAGGGAGAGTGGCTCTTTGGCAGTGAGAAAGAATTCTCACTGTACTCTGGGTAAATTTCTGGGTTTACTGTATATTTTAGAGTTAGTGGCAAACTTTTCCATTGATTTCACTAAGCCCAAGAATTTATTCATAGCTGTAAAATTACTACAATGTTAAAATCATTCCCTATTATAAGAATATAGGAGGATAAAATTTGAACGTTCCAGAATGTAAATGACTAGCCATAAGCCACGTCTAACTCAGAGTCTTAAATTTTTGTGGTTTTCACCAAGAATTTTACTTGATGATGTTCTGAGATATATTACTTCCCATTTTCGGGACTCGTATTAAAAGTTGCTTGGATTTTGTTCTCTTTTAGTATGTTTTCAACATGAATATGTTAGATTTGGGTCAGCAGCTCAATATCATTTCACACCAGTGTTTGAGGAAGGATCAGTGGTGGAGTACTCTATTTCTGCAGAAATAGATTAATCTCTCAAAACAGTCTGAGCAATTCTTTAAGTAGATCAAGTTATGGAATAGCAACAACTTGTTGCTTGTTCACCAAAAATACAGTGTATTTTACCTGTAGCAAACTACGCTAAAGCAAATTATTTTTGGTAAAATATAGAAACCATTTGAAATTTTATCATTCTACAGAACACAATGCAAAAGGCAGATTCCTGGTGTAGTTGGCTTGTGTTGAGTATCCCAGGGAGCTGTTAAAAGAGGCAGTCCCTGATGGCTATTTCCTCTCAGCTGCTGCCTCCACTGCTGCTAATCAGTTGCAGGAGTTTGCTTTTTCACTTGCATTGCTCCTTACAGCTTTGTTGCCATTCAGAGTTAATCATGCCATTGGCAAACTGCAGCTGCTGGGAGGTGGAGAGGGTAGGGGCAAAGGGCACTGCCTCTCAGATGATACTTGTAACCTCATCTGATTGCTTAGAACTGCACCACCTTCCTAAGGCTCTGCCTTGCTAGGCTGTGCTGGCAGAGTGCAGGCCAAAGCGGTAGTAACCGAAATACTGACGTTGTGGAAATACTGTTATGTGTTTTCCTATGTTAGGGTCATGTTCTGTGTATCGCGTGTTTGTTAATACGAGCAATGTACCACAGTTGGCACTGATTTTTGTGTATTTTTTCTTACTGTGTGTATTTTATTGGAAATCTGAAGCCTTCAACTTAATTCTGTAATTGTTCTATATGCTTTCCTTAGTAAAGATGTACACACACATTCCTGAAACTTACAGTTCTAAAAACTTGAGACTGCAACTCTGTAGAAAGTCAGGCGTACCTAATATCTTTAATAACTCTAGTGATTATTAGAAAAGCCTATATAATTTTTCTTTTGCAGCATTTTCCGTAAATTGTACAATTCTTTTCATATTTTTCTGAACTTGTGCAATTTTTTCAATATGGAAAGGAATTATATAAGGAGGAATAGAGAGATTATTCTTTGTGGGGGGTATGTTCAAAGTATAGTAATATTTTTTTTTTATTATTCATTATTATGAAAGAGGGATGTCTTAAGTGTCAGAAACTAGGATCTTTCAGAGATCTGCAGAGCATTCCTGAAATAGACCCTCATCTGATGTTCACATCTTTTATTTGGATGCTTTACAGGCATTATTGTTTAGCTGGCTAGCTGCCTTTTTATGTAGAGCAAGTACAGAAAAACAGATCTTATGCAGCTGAAGTCTGATGTATTTCCTTAAGTACTGGAGGCTCAGTAACCATCATGATTCACGTGACTTGAAATCTTAGTCTACAGTGATGAACATCTAGAGGGGAAGGAAAGTTCTATACATATCAGAACATGTATTTGTTAGGCTGAACATAGTGATAACTAAGATAATTTGTGTAGTTCTGTTTGCACCCTTAAAGTAATAAGCTTGTCATATTCTTAACAAATAAAATATTTGCCCTTCTTTTTTACCTCAGTTCAGAGTGAAAGCTTGTAGATAGATTTAGTGTTAAAATCAGCATTCCAGCTTGTACTGGGTGAAAATAATGTGGTTTAGATTGTGGATTAGGTTGCAAAGAGTGGATTGCTCTTCATATTCTTAAAGCTAATTCCCTTCCCATAATATCTTTTGGAATGTATCCTGAAACACTGTTTATACAAAACAGTGTTCAGTTTCATTTCTTTTATGACTGGAGACTTTGTGGAATCTTTTCTTAATCTCATAGTCTCCAAGGAATCCACTCAAATATTTTCTTTTATAAAAGCAAAGATAGATGACTTGTGACTCAGCTGAAAATAAGACTCTTACTGATGTCTTCAGGGTTTGAGGGATAGGCTTTTTTTTTCCCTTTCTTCCTATCACATAGAGCTTTTTTCTAGGTTAAGTTTGAAAGTGGTTGGGCAATTGTTTATTTCCTTTTTTTTGAAGGAACTGTTGAAAAATTTTTTGATTCACTGTATTTTAATTGCCTAATATACGTATGGTCTTTGTTTCTCAGTGTGACTTTGCCAGCACCAGTCCTCTGCTCTGTATTGCATATCCCTTTCTTCTGACTACCTTCCCCCTCCGCTTGTTCTGCTTATCCACCCTATTATTCTGGTCTCTCTAATATTTTTAGTAGTTCCACGTACCCCTTTCATCTCCACACAAATCTTACACGTCCTTGTTTTTCTCTGACCATGCAGCACCTTTGTGAAGAAGAAAGTTTAATTCTTTGATAAGCTGAAATTACCAAAGAATATTCTTCATCTGTCACAGTTCGTTTACCTTGAAAAATACTGTCTTGGTTAATTTGCACTTATTGTGCAACAATGAAGATCATGATCCTGGTTCACTTCTTCAGCTCTATCTGCATCCTTCTCTGTGCTGCTTCCTCCCTAGCCTATCCAGCACTGTCACCTTCCTTTTAAAGCTTCTTTCAGTGCAACTCAGGTATCTGTCATCTGCTCTGCTATCAAGTTGTTGGCTTCAACTTGCGAATGCATGGTTGATTTCTTAACCGTTTTATGCATGGGAAGAGATTCACCATAAGCAGCTAAGCAGCCATTTCATTGACCTTCTCTAAATACACTTTTGAAATTCCCTGTCATCACATTTACCCAAAGGTAAATGCTGTATGGCCACCTCTTATTCTGACTTTTAGGTTTTTGTTTCAGCTATTACTGTATCACTGCTTTCTCCTTTACACTCAAATCAATTTGGCTTGTTCCTTGGCCTGTTGTGGTAGTTTATGGGCTACCTAGTTAGTGCAGGGCTGTTGTTCCATGTAGGGAGATCTCTTTCTGGATTTGCAGTTAAAAAAAAAAAGAATGAAGCAAATCTGTGTATTTGCAGATTCAGGGGTGTGGTTGGGGGGAATTAATTTTTTGTGAATGAGATGCACCTAATTG